>NW_027476234.1:300000-425111 GCF_051020955.1 Megalopta genalis | reverse complement strand
TGTTTTGCATGAATATTAATCTGAACCATGTGTTTCGAACGTATTTGAAGCTGAATTATGCGTTTCGCTTGCATTTGAAGCTAATTCGTTTCTTTCGCATGCAGTTGAAGATAAATCATGTAAATCACAAGTATTTGAAGCTAAACCATGTGTTTCGCATGGATTTGAAGCTAACTCGTTTTTTTTTGCCTGCATTTGAAGATAAATCGTGTATATCACAAGTATTTGAAGCTAAACCATTCGCTTCGCATGGATTTGAAGCAAAGCCTTCAACTTCGCATTGATTTGAAGATAAAACATGTGTTTCGCTTGGATTTGAAGCTAACACGGTTGTTTCGCATGCAGTTGAAGCTAAAACATGTACATCACAAGTATCTGAATCTAATCCATCTGTTTCGCAAGAATATGAATCTATGAAGCTAATCCATGTGATTCGCATGAATTTGAAGCTAATTCGTATGTGTCGCATGGATATGATGCTACGCCTTCTACTTCGCATTGATTTGAAGCTAAATCATGTGATTCGCATGGATTTGAAGCTAAGCCTTCTACTTCGCATTCATTTGAATCTAAATCAAGTGTTTCGCTTGGATTTGAAGTTAAGGCGTTTGTATCGCATGCAGTTGAAGCTAATTCTTGTTTATCACAAGTATCTGAATCTAAACCATCTGTTTCGCAAGAATGTGAAGCTATGAAACTAAACCATTTGTTTTGCATGAATATTAAGCTAAACCATGTGTTTCGAACGTATTTGAAGCTGTATTATGTGTTTCGCTTTGATTTAAAGCTAATTCGTTTTTTTCGCATGCGGTTGAAGCTAAATCATGTAAATCATAAGTATTTGAAGCTAAACCATTCGTTTCGCATGGACTTGAATCTAAGCCTCCTACTTCGCATGAATTTGAATCTAAATCATGTGTTTCGCTTGGATTTGAAGCTAACTCGTTTGTTTCGCATGCAGTTGAAGTTATATCGCTTATATTCGCAAGTATTTGAAACCAAATCATTCGATTCGCATGAATTTGAAACTAGGGCTTCTACTTCGCATTGATTTGAAGCTAAATCATGTGTTACGCTTGGATTTGAAGCTAACTCTCTTGTTTCGCCTGCATTTGAATCTATATCAGTTATATCGCAAGTATATGAAGCCAAATCATTTGTATCGCATGGATTTGATGCTAAGCCTTCTACTTCGCATTGATTTGAAGCTAAATCTTGTGTTTCTCTTGGATATGAAGCTAACTCGTTTGTTTCGCATACAGCTCAAACTAAGTCATGTATATCACAAGTATTTAAAGCTAAACCATTTGTTTCGCATTGATTTGAAGCTAAGCCTTCTGCTTCGTATTGATTTGAAGCTAAATCATGTGTTTCGCTTGGTAATTGAAGCTAACTCGATTGTTTCGCATGCAGTTGAAGCTAAATCATGTATATCACAAGTATTTGAAGCTAAACCATTCGTTTCGCATGGATTTGAATCTAAGCCTCCTACTTCGCATGAATTTGAATCTACATCATGTGTTTCGCTTGCATTTGAAGCTAATTCGTTTGTTTCGCATTCAGTTGAAGCTATATCGCTTATATTCGCAAGTATTTGATACCAAATCATACGATTCGCATGAATTTGAAACTAGGGTGTCTACTTCGCATTGATTTCAAGCAAATCATGTGTTTCGCTTGGATTTGAAGCTAACTCGTTTGTTTCGCATGCAGTTGAAGCTAAATCATGTATATCACAAGTATTTGAAGCTAAACCGTTCGTTTCGCATGGATTTGAATCTAAGCCTCCTACGACGCATGAATTTGTATCTAAATCATGCGTTTCGCTTGGATTTGAAGCTAACTCGTTTGTTTCGCATGCAGTTAAAGCTAAATCATGTATATCACAAGTATTTGAAGCTATACCATTCGTTTCGCAAGGATTTGAAGCTAAGCCTTCTACTTCGCATGAATTTGAATCTAAATCATGTGTATCACTTGGTTTTCAAGCCTACTGGTTTGTTTCGCCTGCATTTGAAGCTAATTCATGTATATCACAAGTATTTGAAGCTGAACCATTTGTTTTGCATGAATATTAATCTGAACCATCTGTTTCGAACGTATTTGAAGCTGAATTATGCGTTTCGCTTGCATTTGAAGCTAATTCGTTTCTTTCGCATGCAGTTGAGGATAAATCATGTAAATCACAAGTATTTGAAGCTAAACCATGTGTTTCGCATGGATTTGAAGCTAACTCGTTTTTTTTCGCCTGCATTTGAAGATAAATCGTGTATATCACAAGTATTTGAAGCTAAACCATTCGCTTCGCATGGATTTGAAGCAAAGCCTTCAACTTCGCATTGATTTGAAGATAAATCATGTGTTTCGCTTGGATTTGAAGCTAACACGGTTGTTTCGCATGCAGTTGAAGCTAAAACATGTACATCACAAGTATCTGAATCTAATCCATCTGTTTCGCAAGAATATGAATCTATGAAGCTAATCCATGTGATTCGCTTGAATTTGAAGCTAATTCGTATGTGTCGCATGGATATGATGCTACGCCTTCTACTTCGCATTGATTTGAAGCTAAATCATGTGATTCGCATGGATTTGAAGCTAAGCCTTCTACTTCGCATTCATTTGAAACTAAATCAAGTGTTTCGCTTGGATTTGAAGTTAAGGCGTTTGTATCGCATGCAGTTGAAGCTAATTCTTGTTTATCACAAGTATCTGAATCTAAACCATCTGTTTCGCAAGAATGTGAAGCTATGAAACTAAACCATTTGTTTTGCATGAATATTAAGCTAAACCATGTGTTTCGAACGTATTTGAAGCTGTATTATGTGTTTCGCTTTGATTTAAAGCTAATTCGTTTTTTTTCGCATGCGGTTGAAGCTAAATCATGTAAATCATAAGTATTTGAAGCTAAACCATTCGTTTCGCATGGACTTGAATCTAAGCCTCCTACTTCGCATGAATTTGAATCTAAATCATGTGTTTCGCTTGGATTGAAGCTAACTCGTTTGTTTCGCATGCAGTTGAAGTTATATCGCTTATATTCGCAAGTATTTGAAACCAAATCATTCGATTCGCATGAATTTGAAACTAGGGCTTCTACTTCGCATTGATTTGAAGCTAAATCATGTGTTACGCTTGGATTTGAAGCTAACTCTCTTGTTTCGCCTGCATTTGAATCTATATCAGTTATATCGCAAGTATATGAAGCCAAATCATTTGTATCGCATGGATTTGATGCTAAGCCTTCTACTTCGCATTGATTTGAAGCTAAATCTTGTGTTTCTCTTGGATATGAAGCTAACTCGTTTGTTTCGCATACAGCTCAACTAAGTCATGTATATCACAAGTATTTAAAGCTAAACCATTTGTTTCGCATTGATTTGAAGCTAAGCCTTCTGCTTCGTATTGATTTGAAGCTAAATCATGTGTTTCGCTTGGTAATTGAAGCTAACTCGATTGTTTCGCATGCAGTTGAAGCTAAATCATGTATATCACAAGTATTTGAAGCTAAACCATTCGTTTCGCATGGATTTGAATCTAAGCCTCCTACTTCGCATGAATTTGAATCTACATCATGTGTTTCGCTTGCATTTGAAGCTAATTCGTTTGTTTCGCATGCAGTTGGAGCTATATCGCTTATATTCGCAAGTATTTGATACCAAATCATACGATTCGCATGAATTTGAAACTAGGGTGTCTACTTCGCATTGATTTCAAGCAAATCATGTGTTTCGCTTGGATTTGAAGCTAACTCGTTTGTTTCGCATGCAGTTGAAGCTAAATCATGTATATCACAAGTATTTGAAGCTAAACCGTTCGTTTCGCATGGATTTGAATCTAAGCCTCCTACGCCGCATGAATTTGTATCTAAATCATGCGTTTCGCTTGGATTTGAAGCTAACTCGTTTGTTTCGCATGCAGTTAAAGCTAAATCATGTATATCACAAGTATTTGAAGCTATACCATTCGTTTCGCAAGGATTTGAAGCTAAGCCTTCTACTTCGCATGAATTTGAATCTAAATCATGTGTATCACTTGGTTTTCAAGCCTACTGGTTTGTTTCGCCTGCATTTGAAGCTAATTCATGTATATCACAAGTATTTGAAGCTGAACCATTTGTTTTGCATGAATATTAATCTGAACCATCTGTTTCGAACGTATTTGAAGCTGAATTATGCGTTTCGCTTGCATTTGAAGCTAATTCGTTTCTTTCGCATGCAGTTGAGGATAAATCATGTAAATCACAAGTATTTGAAGCTAAACCATGTGTTTCGCATGGATTTGAAGCTAACTCGTTTTTTTTCGCCTGCATTTGAAGATAAATCGTGTATATCACAAGTATTTGAAGCTAAACCATTCGCTTCGCATGGATTTGAAGCAAAGCCTTCAACTTCGCATTGATTTGAAGATAAATCATGTGTTTCGCTTGGATTTGAAGCTAACACGGTTGTTTCGCATGCAGTTGAAGCTAAATCATGTATATCACAAGTATTTGAAGCTAAACTGTTCGTTTCGCATGGATTTGAATCTAAGCCTCCTACGTCGCATGAATTTGAATCTAAATCATGTGTTTCGCATGGATTTGAAGCTAACTCGTTTGTTTCGCATGCAGTTAAAGCTAAATCATGTATATCACAAGTATTTGAAGCTATACCATTCGTTTCGCATGGATTTGAAGCTAAGCCGTCTACTTTGCATGAATTTGAATCTAAATCATGTGTATCGCTTGGTTTTGAAGCCTACTGGTTTGTTTCGCCTGCATTTGAAGCTAATTCATGTATATCACAAGTATTTGAAGCTGAACCATTTGTTTTGCATGAATATTAATCTGAACCATGTGTTTCGAACGTATTTGAAGCTGAATTATGCGTTTCGCTTGCATTTGAAGCTAATTCGTTTCTTTCGCATGCAGTTGAAGATAAATCATGTAAATCACAAGTATTTGAAACTAAACCATGTGTTTCGCATGGATTTGAAGCTAACTCGTTTTTTTTTGCCTGCATTTGAAGATAAATCGTGTATATCACAAGTATTTGAAGCTAAACCATTCGCTTCGCATGGATTTGAAGCAAAGTCTTCAACTTCGCATTGATTTGAAGATAAATCATGTGTTTCGCTTGGATTTGAAGCTAACACGTTTGTTTCGCATGCAGTTGAAGCTAAAACATGTACATCACAAGTATCTGAATCTAATCCAACTGTTTCGCAAGAATATGAAGCTATGAAGCTAATCCATGTGATTCGCATGAATTTGAAGCTAAGTCATGTGTTTCGCATGGATTTGTAGCTATATCACATATATCGCAATTATCTGAAGATAAATCATTTGTTTCTCATGTATTTAAAGCTAAGCCTTCTACTTCGCATTGATTTGAAGCTAAATCATGTGTTTCGCATGGATTTGAAGTTAACTCGTTTGTTTCTCCTGCATTTGAAGCTATATCACTTATATCGCAAGTATTTAAAGCTAAACCATTTGTTTCGCATTGATTTGAAGCTAAGCCTTCTGCTTCGTATTGATTTGAAGCTTAATCATGTGTTTCGCTTGGTAATTGAAGCTAACTCGTTTGTTTCGCATGCAGTTGAAGCTAAATCATGTATATCACAAGTATTTGAAGCTAAACCATTCGTTTCGCATGGATTTGAATCTAAGCCTCCTACGTCGCATGAATTTTGATCTAAATCATGTGTTTCGCTTGGATTTGAAGCTAACTCGTTTGTTTCGCACGCAGTTGAAGCTAAATCATGTATATCACAAGTATTCGAAGCTAATCCATTTGTATCGCATGGATTTGAAGCTAAGCCTTCTAATGCGCAATGATTCGAAGCTTAATCATGTGTTTTGCTTGGATTTGAAGCTAACTCGATTGTTTCGCATTCCTTCTACTTCGAATTCATTTGAAGTTTGGATTAGAAGCTAACTCGATTGTTTCGCAATGCACTTTATGCTAAATCATGTATAAAACATGTATTTGAAGCTAAACCATTTATTTCGCATGTATTTGAAGCTAAGACTTATGCTTTGCATGAAATTGAAGCTAAATCATGTGTTTCGCTTGGATTTGAAGCTAACTCGTTAGTTTCGCATGCAGTTAAAGCTAAATCATGTATATCACAAGTATTTGAAGCTATACCATTCGTTTCGCATGGATTTGAAGCTAAGCCTTCTACTTCGCATGAATTTGAATCTAAATCATGTGTATCGCTTGGTTTTGAAGCCTACTGGTTTGTTTCGCCTGCATTTGAAGCTAATTCATGTATATCACAAGTATTTGAAGCTGAACCATTTGTTTTGCATGAATATTAATCTGAACCATGTGTTTCGAACGTATTTGAAGCTGAATTATGCGTTTCGCTTGCATTTGAAGCTAATTCGTTTCTTTCGCATGCAGTTGAAGATAAATCATGTAAATCACAAGTATTTGAAGCTAAACCATGTGTTTCGCATGGATTTGAAGCTAACTCGTTTTTTTTGCCTGCATTTGAAGATAAATCGTGTATATCACAAGTATTTGAAGCTAAACCATTCGCTTCGCATGGATTTGAAGCAAAGCCTTCAACTTCGCATTGATTTGAAGATAAATCATGTGTTTCGCTTGGATTTGAAGCTAACACGGTTGTTTCGCATGCAGTTGAAGCTAAAACATGTACATCACAAGTATCTGAATCTAATCCATCTGTTTCGCAAGAATATGAATCTATGAAGCTAATCCATGTGATTCGCTTGAATTTGAAGCTAATTCGTATGTGTCGCATGGATATGATGCTACGCCTTCTACTTCGCATTGATTTGAAGCTAAATCATGTGATTCGCATGGATTTGAAGCTAAGCCTTCTACTTCGCATTCATTTGAAACTAAATCAAGTGTTTCGCTTGGATTTGAAGTTAAGGCGTTTGTATCGCATGCAGTTGAAGCTAATTCTTGTTTATCACAAGTATCTGAATCTAAACCATCTGTTTCGCAAGAATGTGAAGCTATGAAACTAAACCATTTGTTTTGCATGAATATTAAGCTAAACCATGTGTTTCGAACGTATTTGAAGCTGTATTATGTGTTTCGCTTTGATTTAAAGCTAATTCGTTTTTTTCGCATGCGGTTGAAGCTAAATCATGTAAATCATAAGTATTTGAAGCTAAACCATTCGTTTCGCATGGACTTGAATCTAAGCCTCCTACTTCGCATGAATTTGAATCTAAATCATGTGTTTCGCTTGGATTTGAAGCTAACTCGTTTGTTTCGCATGCAGTTGAAGTTATATCGCTTATATTCGCAAGTATTTGAAACCAAATCATTCGATTCGCATGAATTTGAAACTAGGGCTTCTACTTCGCATTGATTTGAAGCTAAATCATGTGTTACGCTTGGATTTGAAGCTAACTCTCTTGTTTCGCCTGCATTTGAATCTATATCAGTTATATCGCAAGTATATGAAGCCAAATCATTTGTATCGCATGGATTTGATGCTAAGCCTTCTACTTCGCATTGATTTGAAGCTAAATCTTGTGTTTCTCTTGGATATGAAGCTAACTCGTTTGTTTCGCATACAGCTCAAACTAAGTCATGTATATCACAAGTATTTAAAGCTAAACCATTTGTTTCGCATTGATTTGAAGCTAAGCCTTCTGCTTCGTATTGATTTGAAGCTAAATCATGTGTTTCGCTTGGTAATTGAAGCTAACTCGATTGTTTCGCATGCAGTTGAAGCTAAATCATGTATATCACAAGTATTTGAAGCTAAACCATTCGTTTCGCATGGATTTGAATCTAAGCCTCCTACTTCGCATGAATTTGAATCTACATCATGTGTTTCGCTTGCATTTGAAGCTAATTCGTTTGTTTCGCATGCAGTTGAAGCTATATCGCTTATATTCGCAAGTATTTGATACCAAATCATACGATTCGCATGAATTTGAAACTAGGGTGTCTACTTCGCATTGATTTCAAGCAAATCATGTGTTTCGCTTGGATTTGAAGCTAACTCGTTTGTTTCGCATGCAGTTGAAGCTAAATCATGTATATCACAAGTATTTGAAGCTAAACCGTTCGTTTCGCATGGATTTGAATCTAAGCCTCCTACGCCGCATGAATTTGTATCTAAATCATGCGTTTCGCTTGGATTTGAAGCTAACTCGTTTGTTTCGCATGCAGTTAAAGCTAAATCATGTATATCACAAGTATTTGAAGCTATACCATTCGTTTCGCAAGGATTTGAAGCTAAGCCTTCTACTTCGCATGAATTTGAATCTAAATCATGTGTATCACTTGGTTTTCAAGCCTACTGGTTTGTTTCGCCTGCATTTGAAGCTAATTCATGTATATCACAAGTATTTGAAGCTGAACCATTTGTTTTGCATGAATATTAATCTGAACCATCTGTTTCGAACGTATTTGAAGCTGAATTATGCGTTTCGCTTGCATTTGAAGCTAATTCGTTTCTTTCGCATGCAGTTGAGGATAAATCATGTAAATCACAAGTATTTGAAGCTAAACCATGTGTTTCGCATGGATTTGAAGCTAATTCGTTTGTTTCGCATGCAGTTGAAGCTAAATCATGTATATCACAAGTATTCGAAGCTAAACCATTTGTATCGCATGGATTTGAAGCTAAGCCTTCAACTTCGCATTGATTTGAAGATAAATCATGTGTTTCGCTTGGATTTGAAGCTAACACGGTTGTTTCGCATGCAGTTGAAGCTAAAACATGTACATCACAAGTATCTGAATCTAATCCAACTGTTTCGCAAGAATATGAAGCTATGAAGCTAATCCATGTGATTCGCATGAATTTGAAGCTAAATCATGTGTTTCGCATGGATTTGTAGCTATATCACATATATCGCAATTATCTGAAGATAAATCATTTGTTTCTCATGTATTTAAAGCTAAGCCTTCTACTTCGCATTGATTTGAAGCTAAATCATGTGTTTCGCATGGATTTGAAGTTAACTCGTTTGTTTCTCCTGCATTTGAAGCTATATCACTTATATCGCAAGTATTTAAAGCTAAACCATTCGTTTCGCATTGATTTGAAGCTAAGCCTTCTGCTTCGTATTGATTTGAAGCTTAATCATGTGTTTCGCTTGGTAATTGAAGCTAACTCGTTTGTTTCGCATGCAGTTGAAGCTAAATTATGTATAAACGAGTATTTGAAGCTAAACCATTTGCATCGCAAGGATTTGAAGCTAAACCATGTGATTCGCAAGAATTTGAAGCTAAATCATGTGTTTCGCTTGGATTTGAAGCTAAATCGTTTGTTCCGCATGCAGTTGAAGCTAAATCATGTATATCACAAGTATTTGAAGCTAAACCGATCGTTTCGCATGGATTTGAATCTAAGCCTCATACGTCGCATGAATTTGAATCTAAATCATGTGTTTCCCTTGCATTTGAAGCTAATTCGTTTGTTTCGCATGCAGTTGAAGCTAAATTATGTATAAACGAGTATTTGAAGCTAAACCATTTGCATCGCAAGGATTTGAAGCTAAACCATGTGATTCGCAAGAATTTGAAGCTAAATCATGTGTTTCGCTTGGATTTGAAGCTAACTCGTTTGTTCCGCATGGAGTTGAAGCTAAATCATGTATATCACAAGTATTTGAAGCTAAACCGTTCGTTTCGCATGGATTTGAACCTAAGCCTCCTACGTCGCATGAATTTGAATCTAAATCATGTGTTTCGCTTGGATTTGAAGCTAACTCGTTTGTTTCGCATGCAGTTGAAGCTAAATTATGTATAAACAAGTATTTGAAGCTAAACCATTTGCATCGCAAGGATTTGAAGCTAAATCATGTGATTCGCAAGAATTTGAAGCTAAATCATGTGTTTCGCTGGGATTTGAAGCTAACTCGTTTGTTTCGCATGCAGTTGAAGCTAAATCATGTATATCACAAGTATTTGAAGCTAAACCGTTCGTTTCGCATGGATGTGAATCTAAGCCTCCTACGTCGCATGAATTTGAATCTAAATCATGTGTTTCGCTTGGATTTGAAGCTAATTCGTTTGTTTCGCATGCAGTTGAATCTAAATCATGTATATCACATGTATTCGAAGCTAAACCATTTGTATCGCATGGATTTGAAGCTAAGCCTTCTAATGCGCAATGATTCGAAGCTAAATCATGTGTTTTGCTTGGATTTGAAGCTAACTCGATAGTTTCGCATTCCTTCTACTTCGAATTCATTTGAAGTTTGGATTAGAAGCTAACTCGATTGTTTCGCAATGCACTTTATGCTAAATCATGTATAAAACATGTATTTGAAGCTAAACCATTTATTTCGCATGTATTTGAAGCTAAGACTTATGCTTTGCATGAAATTGAAGCTAAATCATGTGTTTCGCTTGGATTTGAAGCCAAATCATTCGTTTCGCATAAATTTGAAACTAAGGCAACTACTTCGCATTGATTTGAAGCTAAATCATGTGTTTCGCTTGGATTTGAAGCTAACTCGTTTGTTTCGCATGCAGTTGAAGCTAAATCATGTATATCACAAGTATTCGAAGCTAAACCATTTGTATCGCATGGATTTGAAGCTAAGCCTTCTAATGCGCAATGATTCGAAGCTAAATCATGTGTTTTGCTTGGATTTTAAGCTAACTCGATTGTTTCGCATTCCTTCTACTTCGAATTGATTTGAAATTTGGATTAGAAGCTAACTCGATTGTTTCGCAATGCACTTTGTGCTAAATCATGTATAAAACATGTATTTTAAGCTAAACCATTTATTTCGCATGTATTTGAAGCTAAGACTTATACTTTGCATGAAATTGAAGCTAAATCATGTGTTTCGCTTGGATTTGATGCTAACTCGTTTGTTTCGCATGCAGTTGAAGCTATATCGCTTATATTCGCAAGTATTTGAAGCCACATCATTCGTTTCGCATAAATTTGAAACTAAGGCTACTACTTCGCATTGATTTGAAGCTAAATCATGTGTTTCGCTTGGATTTGAAGCTAACGCGTTTGTTCCGCATGCAGTTGAAGCTAAATCATGTATATCACAAGTATTTGAAGCTAAACCGTTCGTTTCGCATGGATTTGAATCTAAGCCTCCTCCGTCGCATGAATTTGAATCTAAATCATGTGTTTCGCTTGGATTTGAAGCTAACTCGTTTGTTTCGCATGCAGTTAAAGCTAATTCATGTATATCACAAGTATTTGAAGCTAAACCGTTCGTTTCGCATGGATTTGAATCTAAGCCTCCTACGTCGCATGAATTTGAATCTAAATCATGTGTTTCGCTTGGATTTGAAGCTAACTCGTTTGTTTCGCATGCAGTTGAAGCTAAATCATGTATATCACAAGTATTCGAAGCTAAACCATTTGTATCGCATGGATTTGAAGCTAAACCTTCTAATGCGCAATGATTCGAAGCTTAATCATGTGTTTTGCTTGGATTTGAAGCTAACTCGATTGTTTCGCATTCCTTCTACTTCGAATTCATTTGAAGTTTGGATTAGAAGCTAACTCGATTGTTTCGCAATGCACTTTATGCTAAATCATGTATAAAACATGTATTTGAAGCTAAACCATTTATTTCGCATGTATTTGAAGCTAAGACTTATACTTTGCATGAAATTGAAGCTAAATCATGTGATTCGCTTGGATTTGAAGCTAACTCGTTAGTTTCGCATGCAGTTGAAGCTATATCGCTTATATTCGCAAGTATTTGAAGCCAAATCATTCGTTTCGCATAAATTTGAAACTAAGGCAACTACTTCGCATTGATTTGAAGCTAAATCATGTGTTTCGCTTGGATTTGAAGCTAACTCGTTTGTTTCGCATGCAGTTGAAGCTAAATCATGTATATCACAAGTATTTGAAGCTAAACCATTCGTTTCGCATGGATTTGAATCTAAGCCTCCTACTTCGCATGAATTTGAATCTAAATCATGTGTTTCGCTTGCATTTGAAGCTAATTCGTTTGTTTCGCATGCAGTTGAAGCTAAATTATGTATAAACAACTATTTGAAGCTAAACCATGTGTTTCGCATGGATTTGAAGCTAATTCGTTTGTTTCGCATGCAGTTGAAGCTAAATCATGTATATCACAAGTATTCGAAGCTAAACCATTTGTATCGCATGGATTTGAAGCTAAGCCTTCTAATGCGCAATGATTCGAATCTAAATCATGTGTTATGCTTGGACTTGAAGCTAACTCGATTGTTTCGCATTCCTTCTACTTCGAATTCATTTGAAGTTTGGGTTAGAAGCTAACTCGATTGTTTCGCAATACACTTTATGCTAAATCATGTATAAAACATGTATTTGAAGCTAAACCATTTATTTCGCATGTATTTGAAGCTAAGACTTATACTTTGCATGAAATTGAAGCTAAATCATGTGTTTCGCTTGGATTTGAAGCTAACTCGTTTGTTTCGCATGCAGTTGAAGCTATATCGCTTATATTCGCAAGTATTTGAAACCAAATCATTCGATTCGCATGAATTTGAAACTAGGGTGTCTACTTCGCATTGATTTCAAGCTAAATCATGTGTTTCGCTTGGATTTGAAGCTAACTCGTTTGTTTCGCATGCAGTTGAAGCTAAAACATGTACATCACAAGTATCTGAATCTAATCCATCTGTTTCGCAAGAATATGAAGCTATGAAGCTAGTCCATGTGATTCGCATGCATTTGAAGCTAAATCATGTGATTCGCATGGATTTGAAGCTATATCACATATATCGCAATTATCTGAAGATAAATCATTTGTTTCTCATGTATTTAAAGCTAAGCCTTCTACTTCGGAGGAATTTGAAGCTAAATCATGTGTTTCGCTTGGATTTGAAGCTAACTCGTTAGTTTCGCATGCAGTTGAAGCTATATCGCTTATATTCGCAAGTATTTGAAGCCACATCATTCGTTTCGCATAAATTTGAAACTAAGGCTACTACTTCGCATTGATTTGAAGCTAAATCATGTGTTTCGCTTGGATTTGAAGCTAACGCGTTTGTTCCGCATGCAGTTGAAGCTAAATCATGTATATCACAAGTATTTGAAGCTAAACCATTCGTTTCGCATGGATTTGAATCTAAGCCTCCTACTTCGCATGAATTTGAATCTAAATCATTTGTTTCGCTTGCATTTGAAGCTAATTCGTTTCTTTCGCATGCAGTTGAAGCTGAATTATGTATAAACAAGTATTTGAAGCTAAACCATTTGCATAGCAAGGATTTGAAGCTAAACCATGTGAATCGCAAGAATTTGAAGCTAAATCATGTGTTTCGCTTGGATTTGAAGCTAACTCGTTTGTTTCGCATGCAGTTGAAGCTATATCGCTTATATTCGCAAGTATTTGAAGCCAAATCATTCGTTTCGCATAAATTTGAAACTAAGGCAACTACTTCGTATTGATTTGAAGCTAAATCATGTGTTTCGCTTGGATTTGAAGCTAACTCGTTTGTTTCGCATGCAGTTGAAGCTAAATCATGTATATCACAAGTATTTGAAGCTAAACCATTCGTTTCGCATGGATTTGAATCTAAGCCTCCTACTTCGCATGAATTTGAATCTAAATCATGTGTTTCGCTTGCATTTGAAGCTAATTCGTTTGTTTCGCATGCAGTTGAAGCTAAATTATGTATAAACAACTATTTGAAGCTAAACCATGTGTTTCGCATGGATTTGAAGCTAATTCGTTTGTTTCGCATGCAGTTGAAGCTAAATCATGTATATCACAAGTATTCGAAGCTAAACCATTTGTATCGCATGGATTTGAAGCTAAGCCTTCTAATGCGCAATGATTCGAATCTAAATCATGTGTTATGCTTGGACTTGAAGCTAACTCGATTGTTTCGCATTCCTTCTACTTCGAATTCATTTGAAGTTTGGATTAGAAGCTAACTCGATTGTTTCGCAATACACTTTATGCTAAATCATGTATAAAACATGTATTTGAAGCTAAACCATTTATTTCGCATGTATTTGAAGCTAAGACTTATACTTTGCATGAAATTGAAGCTAAATCATGTGTTTCGCTTGGATTTGAAGCTAACTCGTTTGTTTCGCATGCAGTTGAAGCTATATCGCTTATATTCGCAAGTATTTGAAACCAAATCATTCGATTCGCATGAATTTGAAACTAGGGTGTCTACTTCGCATTGATTTCAAGCTAAATCATGTGTTTCGCTTGGATTTGAAGCTAACTCGTTTGTTTCGCATGCAGTTGAAGCTAAATCATGTATATCACAAGTATTTGAAGCTAAACCGTTCGTTTCGCATGGATTTGAATCTAAGCCTCCTACGTCGCATGAATTTGAATCTAAATCATGTGTTTCGCTTGGATTTGAAGCTAACTCGTTTGTTTCGCATGCAGTTGAAGCTAAATCATGTATATCACAAGTATTCGAAGCTAAACCATTTGTATCGCATGGATTTGAAGCTAAACCTTCTAATGCGCAATGATTCGAAGCTTAATCATGTGTTTTGCTTGGATTTGAAGCTAACTCGATTGTTTCGCATTCCTTCTACTTCGAATTCATTTGAAGTATGGATTAGAAGCTAACTCGATTGTTTCGCAATGCACTTTATGCTAAATCATGTATAAAACATGTATTTGAAGCTAAACCATTTATTTCGCATGTATTTGAAGCTAAGACTTATACTTTGCATGAAATTGAAGCTAAATCATGTGTTTCGCTTGGATTTGAAGCTAACTCGTTAGTTTCGCATGCAGTTGAAGCTATATCGCTTATATTCGCAAGTATTTGAAGCCACATCATTCGTTTCGCATAAATTTGAAACTAAGGCTACTACTTCGCATTGATTTGAAGCTAAATCATGTGTTTCGCTTGGATTTGAAGCTAACGCGTTTGTTCCGCATGCAGTTGAAGCTAAATCATGTATATCACAAGTATTTGAAGCTAAACCGTTCGTTTCGCATGGATTTGAATCTAAGCCTCCTACGTCGCATGAATTTGAATCTAAATCATGTGTTTCGCTTGGATTTGAAGCTAACTCGTTTGTTTCGCATGCAGTTAAAGCTAATTCATGTATATCACAAGTATTTGAAGCTAAACCGTTCGTTTCGCATGGATTTGAATCTAAGCCTCCTACGTCGCATGAATTTGAATCTAAATCATGTGTTTCGCTTGGATTTGAAGCTAACTCGTTTGTTTCGCATGCAGTTGAAGCTAAATCATGTATATCACAAGTATTCGAAGCTAAACCATTTGTATCGCATGGATTTGAAGCTAAACCTTCTAATGCGCAATGATTCGAAGCTTAATCATGTGTTTTGCTTGGATTTGAAGCTAACTCGATTGTTTCGCATTCCTTCTACTTCGAATTCATTTGAAGTTTGGATTAGAAGCTAACTCGATTGTTTCGCAATGCACTTTATGCTAAATCATGTATAAAACATGTATTTGAAGCTAAACCATTTATTTCGCATGTATTTGAAGCTAAGACTTATACTTTGCATGAAATTGAAGCTAAATCATGTGTTTCGCTTGGATTTGAAGCTAACTCGTTAGTTTCGCATGCAGTTAAAGCTAATTCATGTATATCACAAGTATTTGAAGCTAAACCGTTCGTTTCGCATGGATTTGAATCTAAGCCTCCTACGTCGCATGAATTTGAATCTAAATCATGTGTTTCGCTTGGATTTGAAGCTAACTCGTTTGTTTCGCATGCAGTTGAAGCTAAATCATGTATATCACAAGTATTTGAAGCTAAACCATTCGTTTCGCATGGATTTGAATCTAAGCCTCCTACTTCGCATGAATTTGAATCTAAATCATGTGTTTCGCTTGCATTTGAAGCTAATTCGTTTGTTTCGCATGCAGTTGAAGCTAAATTATGTATAAACAACTATTTGAAGCTAAACCATGTGTTTCGCATGGATTTGAAGCTAATTCGTTTGTTTCGCATGCAGTTGAAGCTAAATCATGTATATCACAAGTATTCGAAGCTAAACCATTTGTATCGCATGGATTTGAAGCTAAGCCTTCTAATGCGCAATGATTCGAATCTAAATCATGTGTTATGCTTGGACTTGAAGCTAACTCGATTGTTTCGCATTCCTTCTACTTCGAATTCATTTGAAGTTTGGATTAGAAGCTAACTCGATTGTTTCGCAATACACTTTATGCTAAATCATGTATAAAACATGTATTTGAAGCTAAACCATTTATTTCGCATGTATTTGAAGCTAAGACTTATACTTTGCATGAAATTGAAGCTAAATCATGTGTTTCGCTTGGATTTGAAGCTAACTCGTTTGTTTCGCATGCAGTTGAAGCTATATCGCTTATATTCGCAAGTATTTGAAACCAAATCATTCGATTCGCATGAATTTGAAACTAGGGTGTCTACTTCGCATTGATTTCAAGCTAAATCATGTGTTTCGCTTGGATTTGAAGCTAACTCGTTTGTTTCGCATGCAGTTGAAGCTAAATCATGTATATCACAAGTATTTGAAGCTAAACCGTTCGTTTCGCATAAATTTGAAACTAAGGCAACTACTTCGCATTGATTTGAAGCTAAATCATGTGTTTCGCATGGATTTGAATCTAAGCCTCCTACTTCGCATGAATTTGAATCTAAATCATGTGTTTCGCTTGCATTTGAAGCTAATTCGTTTGTTTCGCATGCAGTTGAAGCTAAATTATGTATAAACAACTATTTGAAGCCAAACCATGTGTTTCGCATGGATTTGAAGCTAATTCGTTTGTTTCGCATGCAGTTGAAGCTAAATCATGTATATCACAAGTATTCGAAGCTAAACCATTTGTATCGCATGGATTTGAAGCTAAGCCTTCTAATGCGCAATGATTCGAATCTAAATCATGTGTTATGCTTGGACTTGAAGCTAACTCGATTGTTTCGCATTCCTTCTACTTCGAATTCATTTGAAGTTTGGATTAGAAGCTAACTCGATTGTTTCGCAATACACTTTATGCTAAATCATGTATAAAACATGTATTTGAAGCTAAACCATTTATTTCGCATGTATTTGAAGCTAAGACTTATACTTTGCATGAAATTGAAGCTAAATCATGTGTTTCGCTTGGATTTGAAGCTAACTCGTTTGTTTCGCATGCAGTTGAAGCTATATCGCTTATATTCGCAAGTATTTGAAACCAAATCATTCGATTCGCATGAATTTGAAACTAGGGTGTCCACTTCGCATTGATTTCAAGCTAAATCATGTGTTTCGCTTGGATTTGAAGCTAACTCGTTTGTTTCGCATGCAGTTGAAGCTAAATCATGTATATCACAAGTATTTGAAGCTAAACCGTTCGTTTCGCATGGATTTGAATCTAAGCCTCCTACGTCGCATGAATTTGAATCTAAATCATGTGTTTCGCTTGCATTTGAAGCTAATTCGTTTGTTTCGCATGCAGTTGAAGCTAAATTATGTATAAACAACTATTTGAAGCTAAACCATGTGTTTCGCATGGATTTGAAGCTAATTCGTTTGTTTCGCATGCAGTTGAAGCTAACTCGATTGTTTCGCATTCCTTCTACTTCGAATTCATTTGAAGTTTGGATTAGAAGCTAACTCGATTGTTTCGCAATGCACTTTATGCTAAATCATGTATAAAACATGTATTTGAAGCTAAACCATTTATTTCGCATGTATTTGAATCTAAGCCTCCTACTTCGCATGAATTTGAATCTAAATCATGTGTTTCGCTTGCATTTGAAGCTAATTCGTTTGTTTCGCATGCAGTTGAAGCTAAATTATGTATAAACAACTATTTGAAGCTAAACCATGTGTTTCGCATGGATTTGAAGCTAATTCGTTTGTTTCGCATGCAGTTGAAGCTAAATCATGTATATCACAAGTATTCGGAGCTAAACCATTTGTATCGCATGGATTTGAAGCTAAGCCTTCTAATGCGCAATGATTCGAATCTAAATCATGTGTTATGCTTGGACTTGAAGCTAACTCGATTGTTTCGCATTCCTTCTACTTCGCATTGATTTGAAGTTTGGATTAGAAGCTAACTCGATTGTTTCGCAATGCAGTTTATTCTAAATCATGTATAAAACATGTATTTGAAGCTAAACCATTTATTTCGCATGTATTTGAAGCTAAGACTTATACTTTGCATGAAATTGAAGCTAAATCATGTGTTTCGCTTGGATTTGAAGCTAACTCGTTAGTTTCGCATGCAGTTGAAGCTATATCGCTTATATTCGCAAGTATTTGAAGCCAAATCATTCGTTTCGCATAAATTTGAAACTAAGGCAACTACTTCGCATTGATTTGAAGCTAAATCATGTGTTTCGCATGGATTTGAATCTAAGCCTCCTACTTCGCATGAATTTGAATCTAAATCATGTGTTTCGCTTGCATTTGAAGCTAATTCGTTTGTTTCGCATGCAGTTGAAGCTAAATTATGTATAAACAACTATTTGAAGCTAAACCATGTGTTTCGCATGGATTTGAAGCTAATTCGTTTGTTTCGCATGCAGTTGAAGCTAAATCATGTATATCACAAGTATTCGAAGCTAAACCATTTGTATCGCATGGATTTGAAGCTAAGCCTTCTAATGCGCAATGATTCGAATCTAAATCATGTGTTATGCTTGGACTTGAAGCTAACTCGATTGTTTCGCATTCCTTCTACTTCGCATTGATTTGAAGTTTGGATTAGAAGCTAACTCGATTGTTTCGCATGCAGTTGAAGCTATATCGCTTATATTCGCAAGTATTTGAAACCAAATCATTCGATTCGCATGAATTTGAAACTAGGGCTTCTACTTCGCATTGATTTCAAGCTAAATCATGTGTTTCGCATGGATTTGAAGCTAACTCGTTTGTTTCGCATGCAGTTGAAGCTAAATCATGTATATCACAAGTATTTGAAGCTAAACCGTTCGTTTCGCATGGATTTGAATCTAAGCCTCCTACGTCGCATGAATTTGAATCTAAATCATGTGTTTCGCTTGGATTTGAAGCTAACTCGTTTGTTTCGCATGCAGTTGAAGCTGAATCATGTATATCACAAGTATTTGAAGCTAAACCATTTGTATCGCATGGATTTGAAGCTAAGCCTTCTAATGCGCAATGATTCGAAGCTAAATCATGTGTTTTGCTTGGATTTTAAGCTAACTCGATTGTTTCGCATTCCTTCTACTTCGAATTGATTTGAAGTTTGGATTAGAAGCTAACTCGATTGTTTCGCAATGCACTTTATGCTAAATCATGTATAAAACATGTATTTGAAGCTAAACCATTTATTTTGCATGTATTTGAAGCTAAGACTTATACTTTGCATGAAATTGAAGCTAAATCATGTGTTTCGCTTGCATTTGAAGCTAATTCGTTTGTTTCGCATGCAGTTGAGGCTAAATTATGTATAAACAAGTATTTGAAGCTATACCATTTGCATCGCAAGGATTTGAAGCTAAACCATGTGATTCGCAAGAATTTGAAGCTAAATCATGTGTTTCGCTTGGATTTGAAGCTAACTCGTTTGTTTCGCACGCAGTTGAAGCTATATCGCTTATATTCGCAAGTATTTGAAACCAAATCATTCGATTCGCATGAATTTGAAACAAGGGCTTCTACTTCGCATTGATTTCAAGCTAAATCATGTGTTTCGCTTGGATTTGAAGCTAACTCGTTTGTTTCGCATGCAGTTGAAGCTAAATCATGTATATCACAAGTATTTGAAGCTAAACCGTTCGTTTCGCATGGATTTGAATCTAAGCCTCCTACGTCGCATGAATTTGAATCTAAATCATGTGTTTCGCATGCATTTGAAGCTAATTCGTTTGTTTCGCATGCAGTTAAAGCTAAATCATGTATATCACAAGTATTTGAAGCTATACCATTCGTTTTGCATGGATTTGAAGCTAAGCCTTCTACTTCGCATGAATTTGAATCTAAATCATGTGTATCGCTTGGTTTTGAAGCCTACTGGTTCGTTTCGCATGCAGTTGAAGCTATATCGCTTATATTCGCATGTATTTGAAGCTAAACCGTTCGTTTCGCATGGATTTGAATCTAAGCCTCCTACGTCGCATGAATTTGAATCTAAATCATGTGTTTCGCTTGGATTTGAAGCTAACTCGTTTGTTTCGCATGCAGTTAAAGCTAAATCATGTATATCACAAGTATTTGAAGCTAAACCGTTCGTTTAACATGGATTTGAATCTAAGCCTCCTACGTCGCATGAATTTGAATCTAAATCATGTGTTTCGCTTGGATTTGAAGCTAACTCGTTTGTTTCGCATGCAGTTGAAGCTATATCGCTTATATTCGCAAGTATTTGAAGCCAAATCATTCGTTTCGCATAAATTTGAAACTAAGGCTACTACTTCGCATTGATTTGAAGCTAAATCATGTGTTTCGCTTGGATTTGAAGCTAACTCGTTTGTTTCGCATGCAGTTGAAGCTAAATCATGTATATCACAAGTATTTGAAGCTATACCATTCGTTTCGCATGGATTTGAATCTAAGCCTCCTACGTCGCATGAATTTGAATCTAAATCATGTGTTTCGCTTGGATTTGAAGCTAACTCGTTTGTTTCGCATGCAGTTAAAGCTAAATCATGTATATCACAAGTATTTGAAGCTAAACCGTTCGTTTCGCATGGATTTGAATCTAAGCCTCCTACGTCGCATGAATTTGAATCTAAATCATGTGCTTCGCTTGGATTTGAAGCTAACTCGTTTGTTTCGCATGCAGTTGAATCTAAATCATGTATATCACAAGTATTCGAAGCTAAACCATTTGTATCGCATGGATTTGAAGCTAAGCCTTCTAATGCGCAATGATTCGAAGCTAAATCATGTGTTTTGGTTGGATTTGAAGCTAACACGATTGTTTCGCATTCCTTCTACTTCGCATTGATTTGAAGTTTGGATTAGAAGCTAACTCGATTGTTTCGCATGCAGTTGAAGCTATATCGCTTATATTCGCAAGTATTTGAAACCAAATCATTCGATTCGCATGAATTTGAAACTAGGGTGTCTACTTCGCATTGATTTCAAGCTAAATCATGTGTTTCGCTTGGATTTGAAGCTAACTCGTTTGTTTCGCATGCAGTTGAAGCTAAATCATGTATATCACAAGTATTTGAAGCTAAACCGTTCGTTTCGCATAAATTTGAAACTAAGGCAACTACTTCGCATTGATTTGAAGCTAAATCATGTGTTTCGCATGGATTTGAATCTAAGCCTCCTACTTCGCATGAATTTGAATCTAAATCATGTGTTTCGCTTGCATTTGAAGCTAATTCGTTTGTTTCGCATGCAGTTGAAGCTAAATTATGTATAAACAACTATTTGAAGCTAAACCATGTGTTTCGCATGGATTTGAAGCTAATTCGTTTGTTTCGCATGCAGTTGAAGCTAAATCATGTATATCACAAGTATTCGAAGCTAAACCATTTGTATCGCATGGATTTGAAGCTAAGCCTTCTAATGCGCAATGATTCGAATCTAAATCATGTGTTATGCTTGGACTTGAAGCTAACTCGATTGTTTCGCATTCCTTCTACTTCGAATTCATTTGAAGTTTGGATTAGAAGCTAACTCGATTGTTTCGCAATACACTTTATGCTAAATCATGTATAAAACATGTATTTGAAGCTAAACCATTTATTTCGCATGTATTTGAAGCTAAGACTTATACTTTGCATGAAATTGAAGCTAAATCATGTGTTTCGCTTGGATTTGAAGCTAACTCGTTTGTTTCGCATGCAGTTGAAGCTATATCGCTTATATTCGCAAGTATTTGAAACCAAATCATTCGATTCGCATGAATTTGAAACTAGGGTGTCTACTTCGCATTGATTTCAAGCTAAATCATGTGTTTCGCTTGGATTTGAAGCTAACTCGTTTGTTTCGCATGCAGTTGAAGCTAAATCATGTATATCACAAGTATTTGAAGCTAAACCGTTCGTTTCGCATAAATTTGAAACTAAGGCAACTACTTCGCATTGATTTGAAGCTAAATCATGTGTTTCGCATGGATTTGAATCTAAGCCTCCTACTTCGCATGAATTTGAATCTAAATCATGTGTTTCGCTTGCATTTGAAGCTAATTCGTTTGTTTCGCATGCAGTTGAAGCTAAATTATGTATAAACAACTATTTGAAGCTAAACCATGTGTTTCGCATGGATTTGAAGCTAATTCGTTTGTTTCGCATGCAGTTGAAGCTAAATCATGTATATCACAAGTATTCGAAGCTAAACCATTTGTATCGCATGGATTTGAAGCTAAGCCTTCTAATGCGCAATGATTCGAATCTAAATCATGTGTTATGCTTGGACTTGAAGCTAACTCGATTGTTTCGCATTCCATCTACTTCGAATTCATTTGAAGTTTGGATTAGAAGCTAACTCGATTGTTTCGCAATACACTTTATGCTAAATCATGTATAAAACATGTATTTGAAGCTAAACCATTTATTTCGCATGTATTTGAAGCTAAGACTTATACTTTGCATGAAATTGAAGCTAAATCATGTGTTTCGCTTGGATTTGAAGCTAACTCGTTTGTTTCGCATGCAGTTGAAGCTATATCGCTTATATTCGCAAGTATTTGAAACCAAATCATTCGATTCGCATGAATTTGAAACTAGGGTGTCTACTTCGCATTGATTTCAAGCTAAATCATGTGTTTCGCTTGGATTTGAAGCTAACTCGTTTGTTTCGCATGCAGTTGAAGCTAAATCATGTATATGAAAAATATTTGAAGCTAAACCGTTCGTTTCGCATAAATTTGAAACTAAGGCAACTACTTCGCATTGATTTGAAGCTAAATCATGTGTTTCGCATGGATTTGAATCTAAGCCTCCTACTTCGCATGAATTTGAATCTAAATCATGTGTTTCGCTTGCATTTGAAGCTAATTCGTTTGTTTCGCATGCAGTTGAAGCTAAATTATGTATAAACAACTATTTGAAGCCAAACCATGTGTTTCGCATGGATTTGAAGCTAATTCGTTTGTTTCGCATGCAGTTGAAGCTAAATCATGTATATCACAAGTATTCGAAGCTAAACCATTTGTATCGCATGGATTTGAAGCTAAGCCTTCTAATGCGCAATGATTCGAATCTAAATCATGTGTTATGCTTGGACTTGAAGCTAACTCGATTGTTTCGCATTCCTTCTACTTCGAATTCATTTGAAGTTTGGATTAGAAGCTAACTCGATTGTTTCGCAATACACTTTATGCTAAATCATGTATAAAACATGTATTTGAAGCTAAACCATTTATTTCGCATGTATTTGAAGCTAAGACTTATACTTTGCATGAAATTGAAGCTAAATCATGTGTTTCGCTTGGATTTGAAGCTAACTCGTTTGTTTCGCATGCAGTTGAAGCTATATCGCTTATATTCGCAAGTATTTGAAACCAAATCATTCGATTCGCATGAATTTGAAACTAGGGTGTCTACTTCGCATTGATTTCAAGCTAAATCATGTGTTTCGCTTGGATTTGAAGCTAACTCGTTTGTTTCGCATGCAGTTGAAGCTAAATCATGTATATCACAAGTATTTGAAGCTAAACCGTTCGTTTCGCATAAATTTGAAACTAAGGCAACTACTTCGCATTGATTTGAAGCTAAATCATGTGTTTCGCATGGATTTGAATCTAAGCCTCCTACTTCGCATGAATTTGAATCTAAATCATGTGTTTCGCTTGCATTTGAAGCTAATTCGTTTGTTTCGCATGCACTTGAAGCTAAATTATGTATAAACAACTATTTGAAGCTAAACCATGTGTTTCGCATGGATTTGAAGCTAATTCGTTTGTTTCGCATGCAGTTGAAGCTAAATCATGTATATCACAAGTATTCGAAGCTAAACCATTTGTATCGCATGGATTTGAAGCTAAGCCTTCTAATGCGCAAGGATTCGAATCTAAATCATGTGTTATGCTTGGACTTGAAGCTAACTCGATTGTTTCGCATTCCTTCTACTTCGCATTGATTTGAAGTTTGGATTAGAAGCTAACTCGATTGTTTCGCATGCAGTTGAAGCTATATCGCTTATATTCGCAAGTATTTGAAACCAAATCATTCGATTCGCATGAATTTGAAACTAGGGCTTCTACTTCGCATTGATTTCAAGCTAAATCATGTGTTTCGCTTGGATTTGAAGCTAACTCGTTTGTTTCGCATGCAGTTAAAGCTAATTCATGTATATCACAAGTATTTGAAGCTATACCATTCGTTTCGCATGGATTTGAATCTAAGCCTCCTACTTCGCATGAATTTGAATCTAAATCATGTGTTTCGCTTGCATTTGAAGCTAATTCGTTTGTTTCGCATGCAGTTGAAGCTAAATTATGTATAAACAAGTATTTGAAGCTAAACCATTTGCATCGCAAGGATTTGAAGCTAAACCATGTGATTCGCAAGAATTTGAAGCTAAATCATGTGTTTCGCTTGGATTTGAAGCTAACTCGTTTGTTTCGCAAGCAGTTGAAGCTATATCGCTTATATTCGCAAGTATTTGAAACCAAATCATTCGATTCGCATGAATTTGAAACTAGGGCTCCTACTTCGCATTGATTTCAAGCTAAATCATGTGTTTCGCTTGGATTTGAAGCTAACTCGTTTGTTTCGCATGCAGTTGAAGCTAAATCATGTATATCACAAGTATTTGAAGCTAAACCGTTCGTTTCGCATGGATTTGAATCTAAGCCTCCTACGTCGCATGAATTTGAATCTAAATCATGTGTTTCGCTTGGATTTGAAGCTAACTCGTTTGTTTCGCATGCAGTTAAAGCTAAATCATGTATATCACAAGTATTTGAAGCTAAACCGTTCGTTTCGCATGGATTTGAATCTAAGCCTCCTACGTCGCATGAATTTGAATCTAAATCATGTGTGTCGCTTGGATTTGAAGCTAACTCGTTTGTTTCGCATGCAGTTGAATCTAAATCATGTATATCACAAGTATTCGAAGCTAAACCATTTGTATCGCATGGATTTGAAGCTAAGCCTTCTAATGCGCAATGATTCGAAGCTAAATCATGTGTTTCGATTGGATTTGAAGCTAACCCGTTGTTTTCGCATGCAGTTGAATCTAAATCATGTATATCACAAGTATTTGAAGCTAAACCATTCGTTTCGCATGGATTTGAAGCTAAGCCTCCTACTTCGAATGAATTTGTATCTAAATCATGTGTATTGCTCGGTTTTGAAGCCTACTGGTTTGTTTCGCTTGCATTTGAAGCTAATTTGTTTCTTTCGCATGCAGTTGAAGATAAATCATGTAAATCACAAGTATTTGAAGCTAAACCATGGGTTTCGCATGGATTTGAAGCTAACTCGTTTTTTTCGCCTGCATTTGAAGATAAATCGTGTATATCACAAGTATTTGAAGCTAAACCATTCGCTTCGAATGGATTTGAAGCAAAGCCTTCAACTTCGCATTGATTTCAAGATAAATCATGTGTTTCGCTTGGATTTGAAGCTAACACGTTTGTTTCGCATGCAGTTGAAGCTAAAACATGTACATCACAAGTATCTGAATCTAATCCATCTGTTTCGCAAGAATATCAAGCTATGAATCTAGTCCATGTGATTCGCATGAATTTGAAGCTAAATCATGTGATTCGCATGGATTTGAAGCTGTAGCGGCCAGTCGGCGCGCATAAGAGAAGATTTATTTCTCGCGCAAACGACTAACATATTTATGACTCTCCTTCGAAAAGGCTATCTTTGAGTAAACTGTTTTCTGTGCGGATGGCAATAAGCCAGTAGAGTTTCTTTTTTACCTGATTCTCGATAGCCTACGAGACCGTCATAAATAACGGGAAATTCCGAAGGGCACGCAAAACGGACCCGAACGCCGGACGTCCGAGCGCAACGGCCCTGAGGAAAACCCAGGCCGTTACATCATAAAAAACGCACCCACTCCGATCACCACGCGGTCCCAAAACGGGACGCGCTCAGGGCGTAAGGGACAACGCGGTGAGAAGGAGATGGACAACGCTGATTGGGAAAACCCATTCGCGGGTTAACCAATCAGGGGGTGTCCAGAGCCCTTGCCGGGGGCAAACAGGAAAATATAAAAAGAGCAACAGTGAGACGCTCGCCCTCATACCTCGCATACCTTCGATACTCCTCATACCTCGCATACCTTCGATACTTCTCATACCTCTCTTGCTACGACGCCACGTTACCCGAAAGTGTTTCTACGCAACTTAATAAATAAAGTTTAATAGTTACACCGCACGCACCAGTTATTTACCAGAACACACTCCATAACTAAATTGGTGACTCGACGTGCGATAACTGTGCAGTGCGCGACTAAAAAACGTTGGGTGAAGTAATCACAAGTGACATGCCGTAAAATAAGGGCAGAAATGGACACAGGTATGAGCCAGGGAAACGCCGCGTTACCTGAGGTGTGCCGGGTCGGCATACGAGTGCCACCGTTCTGGCCCGAACAACCGGCGATCTGGTTCCACCAGATAGAAGGCCAGTTCGCTTTGAATGGCGTCACCGCGGACACGACGAAGTACAACTACGTAATGTCTCAACTGGAACCGAAATATGCCCTGGAGGTCCAGGACCTAATCACATCACCGCCGGCCACCGAGAAGTATGAGACACTAAAAGGCGAACTGATCCGGCGTCCGAAGGGAGACGAATCCAGCAGCTGCTGGAAAAAGAAGAGATGGGAGACAGATCGCCATCTCAATTTCTGCGGCACATGCAGAACTTGGCAGGTCAGGCAGTACCGGACAAATTTCTGGGTACATTATGGACTGGCAGGCTACCCAGCATGATCCGGGCGATCGTAAGCGCGCAGCCAGACATTCCGCTAAACAAGCTGGCGCAAATCGCGGACCAGATACACGAGGGCACAACCCAAGCCCACGTGGCCAGCGTAGCCGCCCCGCAGACCGAGACGACAGAGGCAATGAGAGGCCTGCTGGAGGAATTCAAACTCGTCGTCAGCGAGCTCACACGTCCGCGGACCCGTGATAACCGATCAACATCGAGGCACCGTTCGAGGAGACACCGCGGCCGTTCGGGATCTAGAGGCCGTCGCCGGAGCGCATCCCCGCGAAACGTGGACCATTGCTGGTACCACCAGACCTTCGGAACGAGATCCACGAAGTGCCGACAGCCGTGCACATTCGACGCGGGAAACGATCGGGCATCACGGTAAATGCGGCAAATTGTGATGGACCGCGGACCCGCCGCCTCTTCATTCTTGAACGCAGCAAGAACGAAGAATACCTTATAGACACCGGTTCAGACCTGTGCGTGTACCCGCGTGCGTACATCAAAGGCCCGTTAAAAAAGCGAAACACGAACTGTTTGCGGCAAACGGGTCCGTCATCGGCACGTACGGGCTGAAACCAGCAGACCTGGACCTGGGGTTGCGACGGTCGTTCACGTGGAGATTCGTGATAGCGGACGTCTCCAAACCCATCATCGGAGCCGACTTCCTGGCGCACTATGGGTTACTAGTGGACCTCGCGGGAAGACGACTCCTCGACCGGACGACCACGTTGACATCCAGCGGGAGGATCGCCGCCTCAACAACACCGACCATCAAGGCGATCGTCGGGGACTCGCCGTACCAGCAGCTTCTAGCGGAGTTCCCGTCTCTCGTGCGTCCAGCAGCGCGGCCGAACAGACCGATCACCCACGAGGTAACACACCATATTACGACTACCGCAGGTCCACCAGTGTATAGTAAGCCGCGACGTTTATCGCCCGAACTTTTCAGAAATGCTAGAACGGAATTTGAGGACCTGTTAAGTCTTGGTCACATCCGTCCTTCTAAGAGCCAGTGGGCCTCAGCCCTTCACATGGTTGCGAAGAAGGATAACGGATGGCGACCCTGTGGAGACTACAGGTTACTCAATGCCCGTACGATCGCAGACCGCTATCCGATTCCGCACATCGAGGATTTTTCGAGAATGTTGTCCGGAAAGACGATTTTTACCACGATCGATTTGGTGCGCGCGTACCACCAAATCCCCGTCCATCCGGAGGACATTCCGAAAACCGCGATAACGACGCCGTTCGGTTTGTACGAATATGTAGTTATGCCCTTCGGACTGAAAAATGCAGCGCAGACGTTCCAGCGGTTCATGGACACCGTGATAAGGGGACTGGATTTCTGCTACGCGTACCTCGACGACATCCTAGTGGCGTCAGGTAATGAGACGGAGCATAGAGATCACCTGCGATCACCACTTTTTTCACGTCTGCAGGAGTACGGCATCGTCGTGAACCCGAGCAAATGCGTATTCGCGGAATCGGTAGTGAGGTTTTTAGGTTACGAGGTCAGCGCCGAGGGTACCAGGCCACTAGCCGAGAAAGTTAAGGCCATACACGAATACCCGAAACCCGCAACAGTCAAACAACTGCGCGGTTTCCTAGGTATGGTCAATTTCTATCGTAGATTCATACCCGGCGCGGCCACGTTGCAGGCTCCACTCAATCTGCTGTTGCGGGGGCGCAAGCTGAAAGGCAACACGCCCGTGCAGTGGACGAGTGAGGCGGAATCTGCGCTAGAAAACCTAAAAACCGCGTTAGCGAACGCGACGCTATTGGCGCATCCGTCGAACGATTCGCGCCTCTCAATCATGGTCGATGCATCAGATTTCGCGCTAGGAGCGACGCTGCAGCAGTGGCAAGGCGGTTCGTGGCAACCGTTAGCTTTTTGCACGAAAGCCTTGTCACCTGCACAAAAAAAATATAGCGCATATGACCGCGAGCTGCTGGCGATTTACACAGCAGTAAAGCATTTCCGCCATGCGATTGAGGGACGCGAATTTATAATTTACACGGACCACAAACCGATAGTGTTCGCGTTCAAACAAAGATCGGACAAGTGCACGCCGAGACAGTTCCGATATCTCGACCTTATCGGACAGTTCACCACGAACATACAACACGTTAGCGGCAAGGACAACGAGGTCGCAGACGCACTCTCGCGAGTTGAGACGGTTACGTCCATCGATTACGCACAATTAGCACGCTCGCAAGAGCACGACAGCGAAGTCGAAAAGTACATAAATGCGTCTGATACCTCGTTGGACCTGAAACGGATACGCACGATAGACAGCGACGCGCCTGTCTATTGCGACGTTTCCACCGGTAACGTGCGTCCATTCATAACGGCTCCTTTCCGACGCCAAATTTTCGACGCCGTACACGGATTGTCGCATCCCGGTGTAAAGGCGACAATCCGTCTGGTAAAACAGCGTTTCGTTTGGCCGTCGATGGAAAAGGATTGCCGAGAGTGGAGTCGGAGCTGCCTCGCGTGCCAGAGAGCAAAGATCACCAGGCATGTCTCGAGTCCGGTAGGCACCTTCGCGCCGCCGTCGTGCAGGTTTGAGCACGTGCACCTCGACTTGGTAGGACCACTACCTACGTCGAGGGGCAATAGATACTGCCTCACCTGCATCGATAGGTATACGCGTTGGCCGGAAGCTTTACCGCTCGAGAACATCGAAGCCGAAACAGTCGCGCGTGCCTTTGTTTCGGGGTGGATTGCACGTTTTGGGACACCGGCCAGAATAACGACGGATCAAGGCCGGCAGTTCGAGTCCCATCTGTTCAGACAAATGAACCACTTACTCGGATGTAAGCATCTAAGAACTACGGCGTACCACCCCGCAGCAAACGGCATGGTCGAGCGTTTTCACCGGCAGCTGAAAACGGCGATAAAATGTCGTGCCGACGACCGGTGGACCGACGCGTTACCTGCCGTTCTGCTGGGCATACGAGCGGCGTACCGAGATGACCTAAAGTCGTCAGCCGCGGAGTTGGTGTACGGCGAGAACATCAAGCTCCCCGCAGAGATGTTCCGCGACAACGATACCAATGCGACCGACCAGGCCCAGGTGATAGAACAGCTGCGCGACCACTTCCGCAAGATACGACCGACACAGGGTTCCCGCCACGGACAAAGGAGGATGTTCGTCTTTAAGGACCTCGCGACAACATCGCACGTCTTCATACGGACAGACGCGGTACGAGGCCCCCTCCAGAATCCGTACGACGGACCGTTCCCTGTCGTATCCAGGAGCAACGACATAAAGAACTTTGTGGTGCGGGTTCGAGGCAAAGAGACCACCGTCTCAGTCGATAGGCTCAAACCCGCCTACATCATCGACGACAAGTACGTTGGTAACGACGTACGACAACAACACAGCAATACGTCAGACAGCAGTCACAGTAACGCACCTGAGCCCCGTACTCGTTCCGGTAGAAGAGTACGACTCCCGGAAAGGCTCCAGGTAGGCGTTAGGTAGCAAACAGCCAGCGACAGTAACCTTAAGATTGACATAAGCGAATATATTAGAGATAGTAACGTTTGCACTGGTAAGGGGGTGATGTAGCGGCCAGTCGGCGCGCATAAGAGAAGATTTATTTCTCGCGCAAACGACTAACATATTTATGACTCTCCTTCGAAAAGGCTATCTTTGAGTAAACTGTTTTCTGTGCGGATGGCAATAAGCCAGTAGAGTTTCTTTTTTACCTGATTCTCGATAGCCTACGAGACCGTCATAAATAACGGGAAATTCCGAAGGGCACGCAAAACGGACCCGAACGCCGGACGTCCGAGCGCAACGGCCCTGAGGAAAACCCAGGCCGTTACATCATAAAAAACGCACCCACTCCGATCACCACGCGGTCCCAAAACGGGACGCGCTCAGGGCGTAAGGGACAACGCGGTGAGAAGGAGATGGACAACGCTGATTGGGAAAACCCATTCGCGGGTCAACCAATCAGGGGGTGTCCAGAGCCCTTGCCGGGGGCAAACAGGAAAATATAAAAAGAGCAACAGTGAGACGCTCGCCCTCATACCTCGCATACCTTCGATACGCCTCATACCTCGCATACCTTCGATACTTCTCATACCTCTCTTGCTACGACGTCACGTTACCCGAAAGTGCTTCTACGCAACTTAATAAATAAAGTTTAATAGTTACACCGCACGCACCAGTTATTTACCAGAACACACTCCATAACTAAAAAGCTATATCACATATATCGCAATTATCTGAAGATAGATCATTTGTTTCTCATGTATTTAAAGCTAAGCCTTCTACTTCGGAGGAATTTGAAGCTAAATCATGTGTTTCGATTGGATTTGAAGCTAACTCGTTTGTTTCGCATGCAGTTGAAGCTATATCGCTTATATTCGCAAGTATTTGAAACCAAATCATTCGATTCGCATGAATTTGAAACTAGGGCTTCTACTTCCCATTGATTTCAAGCTAAATCATGTGTTTCGCTTGGATTTGAAGCTAACTCGTTTGTTTCGCATGCAGTTAAAGCTAATTCATGTATATCACAAGTATTTGAAGCTAAACCGTTCGTTTCGCATGGATTTGAATCTAAGCCTCCTACGTCGCATGAATTTGAATCTAAATCATGTGTTTCGCTTGGATTTGAAGCTAACTCGTTTGTTTCGCATGCAGTTAAAGCTAAATCATGTATATCACAAGTATTTGAAGCTATACCATTCGTTTCGCATGGATTTGAAGCTAAGCCTTCTACTTCGCATGAATTTGAATCTAAATCATGTGTATCGCTTGGTTTTGAAGAGTACTTGTTTGTTTCGCCTGCATTTGAAGCTAATTCATGTATATCACAAGTATTTGAAGCTAAACCATTTGCATCGCAAGGATTTGAAGCTAAACCATGTGATTCGCAAGAATTTGAAGATAAATCATGTGTTTCGCTTGGATTTGAAGCTAACTCGTTTGTTTCGCATGCAGTTGAAGCTATATCGCTTATATTCGCAAGTATATGAAACCAAATCATTCGATTCGCATGAATTTGAAACTAGGGCTTCTACTTCGCATTGATTTCAAGCTAAATCATGTGTTTCGCTTGGATTTGAAGCTAACTCGTTTGTTTCGCATGCAGTTGAAGCTAAATCATGTATATCACAAGTTTTTGAAGCTAAACCGTTCGTTTCGCATGGATTTGAATCTAAGCCTCCTACGTCGCATGAATTTGAATCTAAATCATGTGTTTCGCTTGGATTTGAAGATAACTCGTTTGTTTCGCATGCAGTTAAAGCTAAATCATGTATATCACAAGTATTTGAAGCTATACCATTCGTTTTGCATGGATTTGAAGCTAAGCCTTCTACTTCGCATGAATTTGAATCTAAATCATGTGTATCGCTTGGTTTTGAAGCCTACTGGTTCGTTTCGCCTGCATTTGAAGCTAATTCATGTATATCACAAGTATTTGTAGCTAAACCATGTGTTTCGCAGGGATTTGAAGCTAACTCGTTATTTTCGCCTGCATTTGAAGATAAATCATGTATATCACAAGTATCTGAAGTTAAACCATTTGTTTCGCATGGGTTTGAAGCTAAGCCTTCTACTTCGCATTGATTTGAAGCTAAATCATGTGTTACGCCTGGAGTTTAAGCTAACTTTCTTGTTTCGACTGCATTTGAATCTATATGAGTTATATCGCAAGTATATGAAGCTAAATCAATTGTATCGCATGGATTTGATGCTAAGCCTTCTACTTCGCATTGATTTGAAGCTAAATCTTGTGTTTCTCTTGGATTTGAAGCTAACTCGTTTGTTTCGCATACAGCTCAAACTAAGTCATGTATATCACAAGTATTTAAAGCTAAACCATTTGTTTCGCATGGATTTGAAGCTAAGCCTTCTAATGCGCAATGATTCGAAGCTAAATCATGCGTTTCGCTTGGATTTGAAGCTAACTCGATTGTTTCGCATTCCTTCTACTTCGAATTCATTTGAAGTTTGGATTAGAAGCTAACTCGATTGTTTCGCAATGCACTTTATGCTAAATCATGTATAAAACATGTATTTGAAGCTAAACCATTTATTTCGCATGTATTTGAAGCTAAGACTTATACTTTGCATGAAATTGAAGCTAAACATGTGTTTCGCTTGGATTTGAAGCTAACTCGTTAGTTTCGCATGCAGTTGAAGCTATATCGCTTATATTCGCAAGTATTTGAAGCCACATCATTCGTTTCGCATAAATTTGAAACTAAGGCTACTACTTCGCATTGATTTGAAGCTAAATCATGTGTTTCGCTTGGATTTGAAGCTAACGCGTTTGTTCCGCGTGCAGTTGAAGCTAAATCATGTATATCACAAGTATTTGAAGCTAAACCGTTCGTTTCGCATGGATTTGAATCTAAGCCTCCTACGTCGCATGAATTTGAATATAAATCATGTGTTTCGCTTGGATTTGAAGCTAACTCGTTTGTTTCGCATGCAGTTAAAGCTAATTCATGTATATCACAAGTATTTGAAGCTAAACCGTTCGTTTCGCATGGATTTGAATCTAAGCCTCCTACGTCGCATGAATTTGAATCTAAATCATGTGTTTCGCTTGGATTTGAAGCTAACTCGTTTGTTTCGCATGCAGTTAAAGCTAAATCATGTATATCACAAGTATTTGAAGCTATACCATTCGTTTCGCATGGATTTGAAGCTAAGCCTTCTACTTCGCATGAATTTGAATCTAAATCATGTGTATCGCTTGGTTTTGAAGAGTACTTGTTTGTTTCGCCTGCATTTGAAGCTAATTCATGTATATCACAAGTATTTGAAGCTAAACCATTTGCATCGCAAGGATTTGAAGCTAAACCATGTGATTCGCAAGAATTTGAAGATAAATCATGTGTTTCGATTGGATTTGAAGCTAACTCGTTTGATTCGCATGCAGTTGAAGCTATATCGCTTATATTCGCAAGTATTTGAAACCAAATCATTCGATTCGCATGAATTTGAAACTAGGGCTTCTACTTCGCATTGATTTCAAGCTAAATCATGTGTTTCGCTTGGATTTGAAGCTAACTCGCTTGTTTCGCATGCAGTTGAAGATAAATCATGTATATCACAAGTATTTGAAGCCAAATCATTCGTTTCGCATAAATTTGAAACTAAGGCAACTACTTCGCATTGATTTGAAGCTAAATCATGTGTTTCGCTTGGATTTGAAGCTAACTCGTTTGTTTCGCATGCAGTTGAAGCTAAAACATGTACATCACAAGTATCTGAATCTAATCCATCTGTTTCGCAAGAATATGAAGCTATGAATCTAGTCCATGTGATTCGCATGAATTTGAAGCTAAATCATGTGATTCACATGGATTTGAAGCTATATCACATATATCGCAATTATCTGAAGATAGATCATTTGTTTCTCATGTATTTAAAGCTAAGCCTTCTACTTCGGAGGAATTTGAAGCTAAAGCATGTGTTTCGATTGGATTTGAAGCTAACTCGTTTGTTTCGCATGCAGTTGAAGCTACATCGCTTATATTCGCAAGTATTTGAAACCAAATCATTCGATTCGCATGAATTTGAAACTAGGGCTTCTACTTCGCATTGATTTCAAGCTAAATCATGTGTTTCGCTTGGATTTGAAGCTAACTCGTTTGTTTCGCATGCAGTTGAAGCTAAATCATGTATATCACAAGTATTTGAAGCTAAACCGTTCGTTTCGCATGGATTTGAATCTAAGCCTCCTACGTCGCATGAATTTGAATCTAAATCATGTGTTTCGCTTGGATTTGAAGCTAACTCGTTTGTTTCGCATGCAGTTGAAGCTAAATCATGTATATCACAAGTATTCGAAGCGAAACCATTTGAATCGCATGGATTTGAAGCTAAGCCTTTTAATGCGCAATGATTCGAAGCTAAATCATGTGTTTTGATTGGATTTGAAGCTAACTCGATTGGTTCGCATTCCTTCTACTTCGAATTCATTTGAAGTTTTGATTAGAAGCTAACTCGATTGTTTCGCAATGCACTTTATGGTAAATCATGTACAAAACATGTATTTGAAGCTAAACCATTTATTTCGCATGTATTTGAAGCTAAGACTTATACTTTGCATGAAATTGAAGCTAAATCATGTGTTTCGCTTGGATTTGAAGCTAACTCGTTAGTTTCGCATGCAGTTGAAGCTATATCGCTTATATTCGCAAGTATTAGAAGCCAAATCATTCGTTTCGCATAAATTTGAAACTAAGGCAACTACTTCGCATGAATTTGAAGCTAAATCATGTGATTCGCATGGATTTGAAGCTATATCACATATATAACCCAATTATCTGAAGATAGATCATTTGTTTCTCATGTATTTAAAGCTAAGCCTTCTACTTCGGAGGAATTTGAAGCTAAATCATGTGTTTCGATTGGATTTGAAGCTAACTCGTTTGTTTCGCATGCAGTTGAAGCTATATCGCTTATATTCGCAAGTATTTGAAACCAAATCATTCGATTCGCATGAATTTGAAACTAGGGCTTCTACTTCGCATTGATTTCAAGCTAAATCATGTGTTTCGCTTGGATTTGAAGCTAACTCGTTTGTTTCGCATGCAGTTGAAGCTAAATCATGTATATCACAAGTATTTGAAGCTAAACCGTTCGTTTCGCATGGATTTGAATCTAAGCCTCCTACGTCGCATGAATTTGAATCTAAATCATGTGTTTCGCTTGGATTTGAAGCTAACTCGTTTGTTTCGCATGCAGTTGAAGCTAAATCATGTATATCACAAGTATTCGAAGCTAAACCATTTGTATCGCATGGATTTGAATCTAAGCCTCCTACATCGCATGAATTTGAATCTAAATCATGTGTTTCGCTTGCATTTGAAGCTAATTCGTATGTTTCGCATGCAGTTGAAGCTATATCGCTTATATTCGCAAGTATTTGAAACCAAATCATTCGATTCGCATGAATTTGAAACTAGGGCTTCTACTTCGCATTGATTTCAAGCTAAATCATGTGTTTCGCTTGGATTTGAAGCTTACTCGTTAGTTTCGCATGCAGTTGAAGCTATATCGCTTATATTCGCAAGTATTAGAAGCCAAATCATTCGTTTCGCATAAATTTGAAACTAAGGCAACTACTTCGCATTGATTTGAAGCTAAATCATGTGTTTCGCTTGGATTTGAAGCTAACTCGTTTGTTTCGCATGCAGTTGAAGCTAAATCATGTATATCACAAGTATTTGAAGCTAAACCATGTGTTTCGCATGGATTTGAATCTAAGCCTCCTACATCGCATGAATTTGAATCTAAATCATGTGTTTCGCTTGGATTTGAAGCTAACTCGTTTGTTTCGCATGCAGTTAAAGCTAAATCATGTATATCACAAGTATTTGAAGCTATACCAATCGTTTTGCATGGATTTGAAGCTAAGCCTTCTACTTCGCATGAATTTGAATCTAAATCATGTGTATCGCTTGGTTTTGAAGCCTACTGGTTCGTTTCGCCTGCATTTGAAGCTAATTCATGTATATCACAAGTATTTGTAGCTAAACCATGTGTTTCGCAGGGATTTGAAGCTAACTCGTTATTTTCGCCTGCATTTGAAGATAAATCATGTATATCACAAGTATCTGAAGTTAAACCATTTGTTTCGCATGGATTTGGAGCTAAGCCTTCTACTTCGCATTGATTTGAAGCTAAATCATGTGTTACGCCTGGATTTTAAGCTAACTTTCTTGTTTCGCCTGCATTTGAATCTATATCAGTTATATCGCAAGTATATGAAGCTAAATCAATTGTATCGCATGGATTTGATGCTAAGCCTTCTACTTCGCATTGATTTGAAGCTAAATCTTGTGTTTCTCTTGGATTTGAAGCTAACTCGTTTGTTTCGCATGCAGTTGAAGCTAAATCATGTATATCACAAGTATTTGAAGCTAAACCATTCGTTTCGCATGGATTTGAATCTAAGCCTCCTACTTCGCATGAATTTGAATCTAAATCATGTGTTTCGCATGCATTTGAAGCTAATTCGTTTGTTTCGCATGCAGTTGAAGCTAAATCATGTAAATCACAAGTATTCGAAGCTAAACCATTTGTATCGCATGGATTTGAAGCTAAGCCTTCTAATGCGCAATGATTCGAAGCTAAATCATGTGTTTTGCTTGGATTTGAAGCTAACTCGATTGTTTCGCATTCCTTCTACTTCGCATTGATTTGAAGTTTGGATTAGAAGGTAACTCGTTTGTTTCGCAATGCAGTTTATGCTAAATCATGTATAAAACATGTATTTGAAGCTAAATCATTTATTTCGCATGTATTTGAAGCTAAGACTTATACTTTGCATGAAATTGAAGCTAAACATGTGTTTCGCTTGGATTTGAAGCTAACTCGTTAGTTTCGCATGCAGTTGAAGCTATATCGCTTATATTCGCAAGTATTTGAAGCCAAATCATTCGTTTCGCATAAATTTGAAACTAAGGCTACTACTTCGCATTGATTTGAAGCTAAATCATGTGTTTCGCTTGGATTTGAAGCTAACTCGTTTGTTCCGCATGCAGTTGAAGCTAAATCATGTATATCACAAGTATTTGAAGCTAAACCATTCGTTTCGCATGGATTTGAATCTAATCCTCCTACTTCGCATGAATTTGAATCTAAATCATGTGTTTCGCTTGCATTTGAAGCTAATTCGTTTGTTTCGCATGCAGTTGAAGCTAAATTATGTATAAACAAGTATTTGAAGCTAAACCATTTGCATCGCAAGGATTTGAAGCTAAACCATGTGATTCGCAAGAATTTGAAGCTAAATCATGTGTTTCGCTTGGATTTGAAACTAACTCGTTTGTTTCGCATGCAGTTGAAGCTATATCGCTTATATTCACAAGTATATGAAACCAAATCATTCGATTCGCATGAAGTTGAAACTAGGGCTTCTACTTCGCATTGATTTCAAGCTAAATCATGTGTTTCGCTTGGATTTGAAACTAACTCGTTTGTTTCGCATGCAGTTGAAGCTAAATCATGTATATCACAAGTATTTGAAGCTAAACCGTTCGTTTCGCAAGAATATGAAGCTATGAAGCTAGTCCATGTGATTCGCATGAATTTGAAGCTAAATCATGTGATTCGCATGGATTTGAAGCTATATCACATATATCGCAATTATCTGAAGATAAATCATTTGTTTCTCATGTATTTAAAGCTAAGCCTTCTACTTCGGAGGAATTTGAAGCTAAATCATGTGTTTCGATTGGATTTGAAGCTAACTCGTTTGATTCGCATGCAGTTGAAGCTATATCGCTTATATTCGCAAGTATTTGAAACCAAATCATTCGATTCGCATGAATTTGAAACTAGGGCTTCTACTTCGCATTGATTTCAAGCTAAATCATGTGTTTCGCTTGGATTTGAAGCTAACTCGCTTGTTTCGCATGCAGTTGAAGATAAATCATGTATATCACAAGTATTTGAAGCCAAATCATTCGTTTCGCATAAATTTGAAACTAAGGCAACTACTTCGCATTGATTTGAAGCTAAATCATGTGTTTCGCTTGGATTTGAAGCTAACTCGTTTGTTTCGCATGCAGTTGAAGCTAAAACATGTACATCACAAGTATCTGAATCTAATCCATCTGTTTCGCAAGAATATGAAGCTATGAATCTAGTCCATGTGATTCGCATGAATTTGAAGCTAAATCATGTGATTCGCATGGATTTGAAGCTATATCACATATATCGCAATTATCTGAAGATAGATCATTTGTTTCTCATGTATTTAAAGCTAAGCCTTCTACTTCGGAGGAATTTGAAGCTAAAGCATGTGTTTCGATTGGATTTGAAGCTAACTCGTTTGTTTCGCATGCAGTTGAAGCTATATCGCTTATATTCGCAAGTATTTGAAACCAAATCATTCGATTCGCATGAATTTGAAACTAGGGCTTCTACTTCGCATTGATTTCAAGCTAAATCATGTGTTTCGCTTGGATTTGAAGCTAACTCGTTTGTTTCGCATGCAGTTGAAGCTAAATCATGTATATCACAAGTATTTGAAGCTAAACCGTTCGTTTCGCATGGATTTGAATCTAAGCCTCCTACGTCGCATGAATTTGAATCTAAATCATGTGTTTCGCTTGGATTTGAAGCTAACTCGTTTGTTTCGCATGCAGTTGAAGCTAAATCATGTATATCACAAGTATTCGAAGCGAAACCATTTGAATCGCATGGATTTGAAGCTAAGCCTTCTAATGCGCAATGATTCGAAGCTAAATCATGTGTTTTGATTGGATTTGAAGCTAACTCGATTGGTTCGCATTCCTTCTACTTCGAATTCATTTGAAGTTTGGATTAGAAGCTAACTCGATTGTTTCGCAATGCACTTTATGGTAAATCATGTACAAAACATGTATTTGAAGCTAAACCATTTATTTCGCATGTATTTGAAGCTAAGACTTATACTTTGCATGAAATTGAAGCTAAATCATGTGTTTCGCTTGGATTTGAAGCTAACTCGTTAGTTTCGCATGCAGTTGAAGCTATATCGCTTATATTCGCAAGTATTAGAAGCCAAATCATTCGTTTCGCATAAATTTGAAACTAAGGCAACTACTTCGCATGAATTTGAAGCTAAATCATGTGATTCGCATGGATTTGAAGCTATATCACATATATAACCCAATTATCTGAAGATAGATCATTTGTTTCTCATGTATTTAAAGCTAAGCCTTCTACTTCGGAGGAATTTGAAGCTAAATCATGTGTTTCGATTGGATTTGAAGCTAACTCGTTTGTTTCGCATGCAGTTGAAGCTATATCGCTTATATTCGCAAGTATTTGAAACCAAATCATTCGATTCGCATGAATTTGAAACTAGGGCTTCTACTTCGCATTGATTTCAAGCTAAATCATGTGTTTCGCTTGGATTTGAAGCTAACTCGTTTGTTTCGCATGCAGTTGAAGCTAAATCATGTATATCACAATATTTGAAGCTAAACCGTTCGTTTCGCATGCATTTGAATCTAAGCCTCCTACGTCGCATGAATTTGAATCTAAATCATGTGTTTCGCTTGGATTTGAAGCTAACTCGTTTGTTTCGCATGCAGTTGAAGCTAAATCATGTATATCACAAGTATTCGAAGCTAAACCATTTGTATCGCATGGATTTGAATCTAAGCCTCCTACATCGCATGAATTTGAATCTAAATCATGTGTTTCGCTTGCATTTGAAGCTAATTCGTTTGTTTCGCATGCAGTTGAAGCTATATCGCTTATATTCGCAAGTATTTGAAACCAAATCATTCGATTCGCATGAATTTGAAACTAGGGCTTCTACTTCGCATTGATTTCAAGCTAAATCATGTGTTTCGCTTGGATTTGAAGCTAACTCGTTAGTTTCGCATGCAGTTGAAGCTATAACGCTTATATTCGCAAGTATTAGAAGCCAAATCATTCGTTTCGCATAAATTTGAAACTAAGGCAACTACTTCGCATTGATTTGAAGCTAAATCATGTGTTTCGCTTGGATTTGAAGCTAACTCGTTTGTTTCGCATGCAGTTGAAGCTAAATCATGTATATCACAAGTATTTGAAGCTAAACCATGTGTTTCGCATGGATTTGAATCTAAGCCTCCTACATCGCATGAATTTGAATCTAAATCATGTGTTTCGCTTGGATTTGAAGCTAACTCGTTTGTTTCGCATGCAGTTAAAGCTAAATCATGTATATCACAAGTATTTGAAGCTATACCATTCGTTTTGCATGGATTTGAAGCTAAGCCTCCTACTTCGCATGAATTTGAATCTAAATCATGTGTTTCGCTTGCATTTGAAGCTAATTCGTTTGTTTCGCATGCAGTTGAAGCTAAATCATGTAAATCACAAGTATTCGAAGCTAAACCATTTGTATCGCATGGATTTGAAGCTAAGCCTTCTAATGCGCAATGATTCGAAGCTAAATCATGTGTTTTGATTGGATTTGAAGCTAACTCGATTGTTTCGCATTCCTTCTACTTCGCATTGATTTGAAGTTTGGATTAGAAGGTAACTCGTTTGTTTCGCAATGCAGTTTATGCTAAATCATGTATAAAACATGTATTTGAAGCTAAATCATTTATTTCGCATGTATTTGCAGCTAAGACTTATACTTTGCATGAAATTGAAGCTAAACATGTGTTTCGCTTGGATTTGAAGCTAACTCGTTAGTTTCGCATGCAGTTGAAGCTATATCGCTTATATTCGCAAGTATTTGAAGCCAAATCATTCGTTTCGCATAAATTTGAAACTAAGGGTACTACTTCGCATTGATTTGAAGCTAAATCATGTGTTTCGCTTGGATTTGAAGCTGACTCGTTTGTTTCGCATGCAGTTGAAGCTAAATTCATGTATGTCACAAGTATTTGAAGCTAAACCATTCGTTTCGCATGGATTTGAGTCTAAGCCTCCTACTTCGCATGAATTTGAATCTAAATCATGTGTTTCGCTTGCATTTGAAGCTAATTCGTTCGTTTCGCATGCAGTAGAAGCTAAATCATGTATATCACAAGTATTTGAAGCTAAACCATTTGCATCGCAAGGATTTGAAGCTAAACCATGTGATTCGCAAGAATTTGAAGCTAAATCATGTGTTTCGCTTGGATTTGAAGCTAACTCGTTTGTTTCGCATGCAGTTGAAGCTATATCGCTTATATTCGCAACTATTTGAAACCAAATCATTCGATTCGCATGAATTTGAAACTAGGGCTACTACTTCGCATTGATTTCAAGCTAAATCATGTGTTTCGCTTGGATTTGAAGCTAACTCGTTTGTTTCGCATGCAGTTGAAGCTAAATCATGTATATCACAAGTATTTGAAGCTAAACCATTTGTTTCGCATGGATTCGAAAATCATCCTTCTATTTCGCATTGATTTGAAGCTAAATCATGAGTTTCGAATGGATTTGAAGCTAACTCGTTTGTTTCGCATGGATTTGAAGCTAACTAATTTGTTTCGCATGCAGTTGAAGCAAAATCATGTATATCACAAGTAATTGAAGATAAACCATTTGATTCGCATGGATTTGGATCTAAACATTCTACTTCGCATTGATTCGGAGCAAAATCATGTGTTTCGCATGGATTTATAGCTAACACGTTTGTTTCGCATGCAGTTGAAGCTAAATCATGTATATCACAAGTATTTGATGCGAAACCATTTGCTTCGCATGGATTCGCAAATCAGCCTCCTATTTCGCAATGATTTGAAGGTAAATCATGTGTTTCTCATGGATTTGATGCTAACTCGTTTCTATCGCATGGATTTAAAGCTAATTCGTATGTCTCGCATGCTGTTGAAGCTAAATCTAGTATACCACAAGTATTTGAAGCTAAACCATTTGTTTCGCATGGATTCGAAAATCAGCCTTCTATTTCGCATTGATTTAAAGCTAAATCACGAGTTTCGCATGGATTAGAAGCTAACTCGTTTGTTTCGCATGGATTTGAAGCTAACTAATTTGTTTCGCATGCAGTTGAAGCAAAATCATGTATATCACAAGTAATTGAAGATAAACCAATTGATTCGCATGGATTTGGATCTAAGCATACTACTTCGCATTGATTCGGAGCAAAATCATGTGTTTCGCATGGATTTATAGCTAACACGTTTGTTTCGCATGCAGTTGAAGCTAAATCATGTATATCACAAGTATTTGAAGCTAAAACATTTGATCCTCATGGATTTGGAGCTAATCCTTCTACTTCGCATTGATTTCGAGCGAAATCATGTGTTTCGCATGGATTTAAAGCTAACACGTTCGTTTCGCATGCTGTTGAAGCTAAATCTAGTATATCACAAGTATTTGAAGCTAAACCATTTGTTTCGCATGGATTCGAAAATCAGACTTCTATTTCGCATTGATTTGAAGCTAAATCATGTGTTTCGAATGTATTTGAAGCTAACTCGTTTGTTTCGCCTGCATGTGAAGCTAAATCATGTATATCACAAGTATTTGAAGCTAAATCATTCGTTTCGCATGGATTTGAAGTTAAGCCTTCTACTTCGCATTGATTTGAATTATAAATCATGTGTTTCGCTTGGATTTGAAGCTAACTCGTTTGTTTCGCATGCAGTTGAAGCTCAATCATGTATATCACAAGTATTTGAAGCTAAACCATTTGTTTCGCATTGGTTTTGAAACTAAGCCTTCTATTTCGCATTGATTTGAAGCTAAATCATGAGTTTCGCATGGATTTGAAGCTAACTCGTTTGTTTCGCATGGATTTGAAGCTAACTCGTTTGTTTCGCATGCAGTTGAAGCTAACTCGTTTGTTTGGCATGCAGTTGAAGCAAAATCATGTATATCATAAGTTTCTGAAGCTAACCATTCGTTTCGCATGGATTTGAAGCTAAGCCTTCTACTTCGCATTGATTTGAAGCTAAATCATGTGTTTCGCATGTATTTGAAGGTAACTCGATTGTTTCGCCTGCATGTGAAGCTAAATCGTGTATATAACAAGAATTTGAAGCTAGACCATCTGATTCGCATGGATTTGAAGATAAGCTTTGTACTTCGCATTGATTTGAAGTAAAATCAAGTATTTCGCTTGGATTTGAAGCTAACTCGTTTGTTTCGCATGCAGTTGAAGCTCAATCATGTATCTCACAAGTATTTGAAGCTAAACCATTTGTTTCGCATGGATTTGAAGCTAAGCCTTCTCCTTCGCATTGATTTGAAGCTAAGTCATGTCTTACGCTTGGATTTGAAGCTCACTCCTTTGTTTCTCCTGCATTTGAAGCTATTTCACTTATATCGCAAGGATTTGAATCTAAATCATTTGTGTTGCATGGATTTGATGCTAAGCCTTCTACTTCGCTTTGATTTGGAGCTAAATCGTGTGTTTCGCATGGATTTGAAGCTCCCTCGTTTGTTTCGCCTGCATTTGAAGCTCAATCATGTATATCGCTAATATTTGAAGCTAATCCATTTGTTTGCATGGATTCGAAGATAAACCTTCTACTTGGTATTGATTTTAAGTTAAATCATGTGTTTCGCATGGATTTAAAGATAACTCGTTTGTTTCGCATGCAGCCGTTATTTTACCCATGAGTTCGGACTTGCATTTCTCGCTAGTCTGTTTGGCATCCTTCGCCAACTTTTCGTTAGCCGTTATTTTAGCCACGAGTTCGGACTTGCATTTTACACCGGCCAGTTCGACACCCTCCGTCACTTTTTCGTTAGCTGTTATTTTTCTACGAAGCTCGTCGTCTCCTCTTTTCGATACATCGTCAACGTACGATCTAGTGGCCGCGTCATCGTTTCGAAGCGGTTCCGCCAAATGTTTGATCCTCTTATTTCGAGCCGTGTACGATTCCGTTGAGAAGCACATCGCATTATTCTGCATGTACTCGTGAAGCGATGACGTTACAGTATCATCGCCTATCTTTGGAACGCGATCGACGTACAGTTTGGTTGCCGCGTCATCGTTCGTCGTAGGATTTGCGATACGAGCGATCTTAGCGCCTCGCGCGTCGTAGAAATTGCCGATCGAGCATATGGCATTGTCGTGTACATAATTTTTACATATCGAATAAAAAGTTGAAATATCTGCCAATATTTTCGACTCGGGCGTACTATGTTTATACAACGTACCAAATTTATTAATAGACATTTTTTTTCGTTTGTTGGTTCAGTTGTTTTCTTCTCCTTTCTTCTTCTTCTTCTTCTTTAACACCAACAACTCGAGTAGATCTTGCTGTTGCCCGATCTGTTGTATTTGCCGACAAATGTCGTCGAGTCTGAACTCAATATTTTTAAATCTGACCTCCCAACTTTCGTCTACGAATAACGTTTGATTGGTTTCGCAGCAATTCCAACGGATACTCGTTTTATCGAACCATTTGATAAATTTACCAACAGGCATTTCATTCGTCACTAACGTAATAAATATTCGAACAATTTAATTTATAATCAATCCAGCTTCGCGAAGTTCTACCAGCTCATTTGGGTCATCCCGATGCACATAATCGACCGGATTGTTGGTTACACGCATCATCGTCGTTGGAATATTTATACCTTTTCCACGTAACGCTGAGAACATTGGTCCTATAATAGTTTTGTACTTGTAGCCCTTATTTCCCATTATCTGATTGCCACGTCGGTGCGCATGCGTGGCGATGAGAATGTTTCTATAAATTTCTTTATCGTTCTCGGTGTACAGGTTCTCGTTGGGTATTCTTTTGAATATCAATTCGTAGAGACCTGGAGTTCCCCTGTACCTAATTTTATTAATAACAATATCATCGTTGCTTTCCACGTCGAACGCAACGTTTCCAAGCATCTGTTTGTTATTATGAAAATACACTCCGTACACATTGTCCTGACTTTTCGGCTGCCCGCTAAAGAAATTTCTCAAGTATTCGCTCGCTAAAGGTCTAAGATTACTGAACAAATGCTCGTATTCGTGGCGATGCTTTTCAGGACTTCTCAAAATATTTCGCATCGATGATTCCAACGATGTTGCAGCCGTTGGAGATGATTCGAAAGCTCCCTCCTTCTCCGGATGCATTGAAGGTGTTGGTTCGAGCACCATATTGCTGTCCGCATCGTGGTCGTCGTCGTCATCGTCAACGTCAACATAGTCAACGTCATCGCTGACACCGATGGGGGAATATACTTTATTCTTCTTCTTTTTCAAATGCATCCTTGGAGTTAATGTCGCTTCATCGTGTTTCCTCTTTTTCTTAATAAATTATCACCCCACTTTCTTCTTCTTCACAGAGAACAGCGGCTGCTGCTGCTGCTGTGTTTGCTTGCAAATCCAACGGTCGATCAGCACTTGATGTATTATCTTTCGCTTCCGTAGCTGTATTTTGAACCAGCTGTTTCAACGGTTCCACAATCGGACGTAAATTCGTCTCAATGTTGGACTGTACATCCATTTTCCCAACTTTCAAGGCTAAACTCTTTTTACGTATGACGTCACTGGTCTTAGCTATTTCCTTAACGATGGCAGCTCGCAGGTTTTTCTTTGACGGACGCATATCGAGTGGGGAGCACGATGTGACATCGACACCTCTTACCGTCCAAATGAGCCGGATCACAGCACGACGAATTCGTTAAATCCGCGTCTGTAACTTCCTCGGTTCTCAGGACTGTCTGTGTCGATTACAAGGAATTCATACTTGTTTCGCCAACACCTTGAACAAACTGCGTTGAAACTTTCGAACGACATATCGGTATTCACATGATCCTGATGAACGTGTCGCAGATTCGTGGCATCTTCATTGAATAGAATCAATAGATTGGCATTGTCCCGAATCAAATGGTTGGGTATTCTCGCATACGATTGCGACAGATAGAAACAATCGACGTGCGAATGTCTGCCCATCGCGAAATATTCTCTCATAACGTCCTGTTCGTCACAAGCAACGTCGTCGAAGATAAATATCGAATTCGGTCGAGCATCCGCCGGGGGAATCACGTCCGCGTTGTCCGAATAGGCAAAATAACCTACGTCCTTGCCCACGTGCGAGAACAAGTTGTTGAAGTATTGATATTTTGGCTGACGTAACGATTTCGAATACACGTACACATTTGCGAATCGCAGTCCATTCGGACTTTCCAACAGGCTAATCATGACGTTCGTTTTACCACATCCTGACGGGTCGCTTATCACGCATCGTATAGTACTCGGTAGCAATGACCCATGCTTCCGAATTATCTCATCATGGTCGTCGAATGTGTGGCAGGTCGGAACCTGGATATTCAAGGACTGTCGTACGAAACGCATGCTCTCTCTCTCGACTGTTATTGTTATGCTACATTTTCTTTTCGAACGATAAGGTATTTATACGAGAACTCAAGCATCATAGATATCAGTCTTCTCGTATTCTAATAATAGAGCACATCTCCGTGTAACTAACGCACGTGCAGTTTTTTTGTTCATTATCAATCAAAAAACCTTTGACATAACAGCTTCATATACCGCTACAGATTGGAAAGAAACAGCTTTGTATACCGCTACAGACTGGTAAGAAACAGCTCTGTATACCGCTACAGACTGGTATAAACAGCTCTGTATACTGCTACAGACTGGTATAAACAGCTCTGTATACCGCTACAGACTGGTAAGAAACAGCACTGTATACCGCTACAGACAGGTAAGAAACAGCTCTGTATGCTGCTACAGACTGGTATAAACAGGTCTGTATAACGCTACAGACTGGTAAGAAACAGCTCCGTATACCGCTATAGACTGGTAAAAGACATTCCCTCAAGATTAGGTATGGGTCAGATAAGGAAGAAGGGTCGACGAGCGGTCAAGGGGAAGAAGAAGAAGAACTACAGTAGCTACAATACTGGAAGAATTCTACTAATTGCCAAACGAGGTGGTTTTTTACCGCTGCTGTTTCCTGCTTTAGGAGCTTTGGGGGCATTGTCAGGCGGCGCTGCTGCAGTGGCTAAAACGATAAACCAGGCGAAAGCTCAGAAGAAACAATTGAAAGAAATGTAACGACACACAAATTAATGCGATGTAGCAGATTTAGCTTCAAATTCGTGCGAAACAAATGATTTAGCTTCAAATACTTGCGAATATAAGTAATATAGCATCAAATGCAGGCGAAGCAAACGAGTAAGATTCAAATCCATTAGAAACGCATGATTTAGCTTCACATCAATACGAAGTAGAAGTTTTTGCTTCAAATATATGAGAAACAAATGATTTAGCATCAGATACTTGCGATATAAGTGATATAGCTTCAAATGCAGGCGAATCAAACGAGTTTGCTTCAAATCCATGAGAAACACGTGATTTACCTTGAAATCAATGCGACGTAGAAGGCGTAGCTACAAATACATGAGAAACAAATGATTTATCTTCAGATATTGGGATATAAGTGATATAGCTTCAAATGCACGCGAAACAATCGAGTTAGCTTCAAATCCATGATAACACATGATTTAGCTTCAAATCAATGCGAAGTAGAAAGCTCAACTTCGAACCATGCGAAACAAATCGTTTAGATTCAAATACTTGTGATATACATGATTTAGCTTCAACAGCTTGCGAAACAAACGAGTTAGCTTCAAATCCAAGCGAAAGACATGATTCAGCTACAAATCAATGCGGAGTAGAAGGCTTAGCTTCAAATCCAAGCAAAACACATGATTTAGATTCAAATACTTGCGATATAAATGAAATAGATTCAAATGCAGACGAAACAAACGAGTGAGCTTCAAATCTAAGCGAAACACATGATTTCGCTTTAAATTCATGCAAAACACTTGTAATAGCTTCAAATCCATGCGAAACACATGATTTACCTACAAATGCTTGCGATATAAATGATGTAGCTTCAAATGCAGGAGAAACAATCGAGTTATCTTCAAACCCATGCGAAACAAATGGTTTAACTTCAAATACTTGTGATATACATGATTTAGCTTCAACTGCATGAAAAACAAATGAGTGAGCTTCAAATCCACGCGAAACACATGATTTCGCTTTAAATTCATGCAAAACACTTGTAATAGCTTCAAATCCATGCGAAACACATGATTTAGATTCAAATACTTGCGATTTAAATGAAATAGATTCAAATGCAGACGAAAAATACGAGTTATCTTCACATCCATGCGAAACACATGATTTAGCTTCAAATCAATGCGACGTAGGAGGTTTAGCTTCAAATCAATGCGAAACGAATGATTTGTCTTCAAATACTTGCGAATATAACTGATATAGCTTCAACTGCATGCGAAACAAACGAGTTAGCTTCACGTCCATGCGACACGCATGATACAGGTTCAAATCCATGCGAAACGCATAATTTAGCTTCAAATCATGCAGGCGAAGCAATCGAGTTAGCTTCAAATCCAAGCGAAACACATGAATTAGTTTCAAATTCATTCGAAACACATGGTTTAGCTTAATATTTATGCGACACAAATGCTTCAGCTTCAAATACTTGTGATATACATGATTTAGCTTCAACTGCATGTGAAACAAACGTGTTAGATTCAAATTCAATCGAAACATATGATTCAGTTTCAAATCAATGCGAAGTAGAAGGCATAGCTACCAATCCATGCGAATCAACTGATTTAGCTTCAAATACTTCTGATATACATGATTTAACTTCATTTGCATGCCAAACAAACGAGTTAGCTTCAAATCCTAACGAAACACATGATTAAGATTCAAATCAGTGTGAAGTAGAAGGCTTAGCTTCAAATCCATGCGAAACGAATGAATGAGCTTCAAATACTTGCGAATATAAGTGAAATAGCTTCGAATGTAGGCAAAACAAACGAATTAGATTCAGATCCATGCGACACAAATTATTTAGCTTCATATAATTGTGATATACATGATTAAGATTCAGCTGCATGCGAAACAATCGATTTAGCTTCACACCCAAGGGAGACACATGATTTAACTTCAAATCAATGCGAAGTAGAAGCCTTAGCTTCAAATCAAAGCGAAAGAAATGGTTTAGCATCAAATACTTGTGATATACATGATTTAGCTTCAACTGCATGTGAAACAAACGAGTTATCTTGAAATACATGTGGATCACATGATTTAGCTATTAAATCAATGCGAAGTAGAAAGCTTAGCTTCAATTCCATGCGACAAAAATGAATTAGCTTCAAATGCTTGCGATATAAATGATGTACCTTCAAATGCAGGCGAATCAAACGAGTTAGCTTCAAATCCATGCGAAACACATGATTTAGTTTCAAATTCATGCGAAACACATGGTTTAGCTTCATATTCTAGCGAAACAGATGGCTTTGATCCAGATACTTGTGATAAAGATGATTTAGCTTCAACTGCATGCGAATCAAACGAGTTAGCTTCAAATCCAATCGAAACACATGATTTAGATTCAAATTCATGCGAAGTAGAAGGATTAGCTTCAAATCCATGCGAAAAGAATGGTTAAGCTTCAAATACTTGTGATATACGTGATTTAGCTTTAACTGCATGCGAAACAAACGAGCTGGCTTCAAATCCAAGTGAAACTCATAATTGAGCTTCAAATCAATGCGAAGTTGATGGCTTATCTTCGAATCCATGCGACAAAAATGAATTAGCTTCAAATGCTTGCAACATAAATGATGTACCTTCAAATGCAGGCGAAACAAACGGGTTTGCTTCAAATGCATGCGAAACACATGATTTAGCTTCAAATTCACGCGAAGTAGAAGGCTTATCTTCGAAACCATGCGAAACAAATGGTTTAGATTCATATACTTTTGAAATAGACGATTTAGCTTCAAATTCATGCGAAACACATGGTTTAGATTAATATTCATACGAAACACATGGTTTAGCTTAATATTCATGCGAAACAAATGGTACAGCTTCAAATACTTGCGATAGAAATGATTTAGCTTCATATACTTGCGATATAACTGATATAGATTCAAATGCAGGCGAAACAAGAGAGTTAGCTTCAAATCCAAGCATAACACATGATTTAGCTTCAAATCAATGCGAAGTAGAAGGCTTAGCTTCAAATCCATGCGAAACAAATGGTTTAACTTCAGATACTTGTGATATACATGATTTATCTTCAAATACAGGCGAAAAAAACGAGTTAGCTTCAAATACTTATGATTTACATGATTTAGCTTCAACTGCATGCGAAACGAACGAATTAGCTTCAAATCCATGCGAAACACATGGTTTAGCTTCAAATACTTGTGATTTACATGATTTAGCTTCAACTGCATGCGAAACAAATGAGTTAGCTTCAAATCCAAGCGAAACACATGATTTAGCTTCAAATCAATGCGAAGTAGTAGCCTTAGTTTCAAATTTATGCGAAACGAATGATTTGGCTTCAAATACTTGCGAATATAAGCGATATAGCTTCAACTGCATGCGAAACTAACGAGTTAGCTTCAAATCCAAGCGAAACACATGATTTAGCTTCAATTTCATGCAAAGTATAAGTCTTAGCTTCAAATACATGCGAAATAAATGGTTTAGCTTCAAATACATGCTTTATACATGATTTAGCATAAACTGCATTGCGAAACAATCGAGTTAGCTTCTAATCCAAACTTCAAATCAATGCGAAGTAGAAGGAATGCGAAACGATCGAGTTAGCTTCAAATCCAAGCAAAACACATGATTTAGCTTCTAATCATTGCGCATTAGAAGGCTTAGCTTGAAATCCATGCGATACAAATGGTTTAACTTCGAATACTTGTAATATACATGATTTAGCTTCAACTGCATGCGAAACATACGAGTTAGCTGCAAATCCAAGCGAATCACATGATTTAGATCCAAATCAATGCGAAGTTGACGGCTTAGCTTCAAATCCATGCGAAACGAATTATTTACTTTCAAATACTTGCGAATATAAGTGATATAGCTTCAAATGCAGGCGAAACAAACGAGTTAACTTCAAATCCATGCGAAACACGTGATTTAGCTACAAGCCAATGCGAAGTGGAAGGAATAGTTCCAAATCCATGTGAATCAAATGGTTTCGCTTCAAATACTTGTGATATACATGATTTAGCTTCAACTGCATGCGAAACAAACGAGTTAGCTTCAAATCCAAGCGAAACACATGCTTTAGCTGCAAATCAATGCGAAGTAGTGGGCTTAGCTTCAAATCCATGCGAATCAAATGGTTTAGCTACAAATACTTGTGATATACATGATTTATCTTCAACTGAATGCGAAACAAACGAGGTAGCTTCAAATTCAAGCGAAACACATGATTTAGCTTCAAATCAATGCGAAATAGAAGTCTTATCTTCGAATCCATGCGAAATGAATGATTGAGCTTCAAATACTTGCGAATATAAGTGATATAGCTTCAAATACAGGCGAAACAAACGAGTTAGCTTCAAATCCATGCGAAACATATGATTTTTCTCCAAATTAAGGCGAAGTGGAAGGCATAGATTCAAATCCATGCGAATCAAATGGTTTAGCTTCAAATACTTGTGATATACATGACTTAGCTTCAGCTGTATGCGAAACAAACGAGTTGGCTTCAAATCCAAGAGAAACACAAGATTTAGCTTCAAATCAATGCGAAGTAGAAGGCTTTGCATCAAATCCATGCGATACAAATGATTTAGCTTCATATACTTGCGATATAACTGATATAGATTCAAATGCAGGCGAAACAAGAGAGTTAGCTTCAAATCCAAGCGTAACACATGATTTAGCTTCAAATCAATGCGAAGTAGAAGGCTTAGCTCCAAATCCATGTGAATCAAATGGTTTCGCTTCAAATACTTGTGATATACATGATTTTGCTTCAACTGCATGCGAAACAAGCGAGTTAGCTTTAAATCCATCAGAAACCCATGATTTAGCTTAAAATCACTACGAAATAGAACTCTGATTTTCGAATCCATGTAAAACAAATGGTTTAGCTTCAAATACTTGTGATATACATGATTTAGCTTCAACTGCATGCGAAATAAAGGAGTTGAAGGACATGATTTAGCTCCAATTCAATGCGAAGTAGAAGGCTTACTTTCGAATCCATGCGAAACAAATGGTTTAGCTTCAAATATTTGTGATATACATGATTTAGCTTCAAATGCAGGCGAAACAAACGAGTTAGCTTTAAATCCATGCGATAGAAACGTGTTAGCTTCAAATCCATGAGAAACACATGACTTAGCTTCAAATCAATGCGAAGTAGACGGCTTAGCTTCGAAAACATGAGATACAAATGGCTTAGCCCTCAAATAATTGTGATATACATGATGTTGCTTCAACTGCACTCGAAACAAACGTTTTAGCAAGAAATCCAAGCGAAACACATTACTTAGTTTCAAATCAGTTCGAAGTGGAAGGCTTAGCTTGAAATACATTAGAAACAAATGGTTTAGCTACAAATACTTTCGATATAAGTGATATAGCTTCAAATGCAGGCGAAACAAACGAATCAGCTTCAAATCCCAGCGTAACACATAATTTAACTTCAAATCAATGCGTAGTAGAAGAATTAGGTTCAAATCCAGGCGAAGCAAAGGGTTTAGCTTCAAATACTTGTTTTATATATGATTCAGCTTCAACTGCATGCGAAACAATCGAGTTATCTTGAAATCCAGGCGGAACATATGATTTAGCTACAAATGAATGCGAAGTCGAAGGCTTAACTTCAAATCCATGGGAAACAAATGGTTTAGCTTCAAATATTTGTGATATACATGATTTAGCTTCAAATGCAGGCGAGACAAAGGAGTTAGCTTTAAATCCATGCGATAGAAACGAGTTAGCTTCAAATCCATGAAAAACAAATGATTTAGCTTCAAATCAATGCGAAGTAGAAGGCTTAGCTTCAAATCCATGCGACACAAATGATTTAGCTTCAAATACTTGCGATATAAGTGATATAGCTTCAAATGCAGGAGAAACAAAGGAGAGAGCTTCAAATCCAAGCGTAAGACATGATTTAGCTTCAAATCAATGCGAAGTAGAAGGCTTAGCTTCAAATCCATGCGAAACAAACGAGTTAGCTTTAAATCCATGAGAAACCCATGATTTAGCTTAAAATCAATACGAGGTAGAAGGGTTACATTCGAATCCATGCGAAACAAATGGTTTAGCTTCAAATACTTGTGATATACACGATTTAGGTTCAACTGCATGCGAAACAAACGTGTCAGCATTAAGTCCATACGAAACACATGATTTAGCTTCAAATCGAAGCGAAATACATGATTAAGCTTCCCATCAATGCGAAATACATGATCAAGCTTCCAATCAATGCGAAGTAGAAGGCTTAGCTTCAAATCCATGCGAATCAAATGGTTTAGCTTCTAATACTTGTGATATACATGATTTTGCTTCAACTGCATGCGAAACAAGCGAGTTAGCTTCAAATCCATGCGAAACAAATGAGTTAGCTTCAAATCCATGAGAAACACATGATTCAGCATCAAATCATTGCGAAATAGAAGACTGATTTTCGAATCCATGCGAAACAAATGGTTTAGCTTCAAATACTTGTGATATACATGATTTAGAATCAACTGCATGCGAAACAAACGAGTTATCTTTAAATCCATGTGAAACACATGATTTAACTTAAAATCAATACGAAGTAGAAGGTTTATCTTCGAATCCATGCAAACAAATGGATTAGCTTCAAATATTAGCGATATACATGATTTAGCTTCAAATGCAGGCGAAACAACCGAGTTAGCTTCAAATCAATGCGAAACAATCGAAATAGTTTCAATTTCATGCGAAACGCATGATTTAGCTTCGAATCAGTGCGAAATAGGAGGCTTAGCTTCAAATCCATGCGAATCAAATGGATTATCTTCAAATACTTGTGATATTCATGATTTAGCTTCAACTGCATGCGAAACAAACGTGTGAGCTTTAAATCCTTGCGAAACTCACGATTTAGCTCCAAATCAAAGCGAAGTAGAAGGCTTAGAATCAAATCCATGCGACACAAATGATTTAGCTTCAAATACTTGCGATATAAGTGATATAGCTTCAAATGCAGGAGAAACAAAGGAGAGAGCTTCAAATCCAATCGTAAGACATGATTTAGCTTCAAATCAATGCGAAGGAGAAGGCTTAGCTTCAAATACATGCGAAACAAATGGTTTAGCTTCAAATACTTGTGAGATACATGATTGAGCTTCAACTGCATGCGAAACAAACGAGTTAGCTTCAAATCCAAGCGAAACACATGATTTAGCTTCAAATCAATGCGAAGTAGTAGGCTTAGCTCCAAATCCATGGGAATCAAATGGTTTAGCTTCAAATAGTTGTGGTATACATAATTTAGCTTCATCTGCATGCGAAACAAACGAGTTAGCTTTAAATCCATCAGAAACCCATGATTTAGCTTAAAATCACTACGAGGTAGAAGGGTTACCTTCGAATCCATACGAAACAAATGGTTTAGCTTCAAATACTTGTGATATACTAGATTTAGCTTCTTCAGCATGCGAAACAAACGAGTGAGCTTTAAATCTATGCGATAGAAACGAGTTAGCTTCAAATCCATGCGAAACACACGATTTAGCTCCAATTCAATGCGAAGTAGAAGGCTTACTTTCGAATCCATGCGAAACAAATGGTTTAGCTTCAAATATTTGTGATATACATGATTTAGCTTCAAATGCAGGCGAAACAAACGAGTTAGCTTCGAATACTTGCGAAACACACGATTTAGCTTCAAATCAATGCGAAGTAGAAGGCTTTGATTCAAACCCATGCAAAACAAATTGTTCAGCTTCAAATACTTGTGACATACATGATTGAGCTTCAACTGTATGTGAAACAAACGTGTTAACTAAAAATCCAAGCGAAACTCATGATTTAGCTTCACATCAATGCGAAGTAGAAGGGTTAGCATCAAATCCAAGTGAATCATATCATTTAGATTCAAATCAATGCGAAGTAGAAGGCTTAGCTTCAAATTCACGCGAAACGAATGATTGACCGTCAAATACTTGCGAATATAAGTGATATAGCTTCAAATGCAGGCGAATCAGACGAGTTAGCTTCGAATACATGCGAAACACAAGATTTAGCATCAAATGAATGCGAAGTAGAAGGCTTAGCTTCAAATCCATGCGAAACAAATGGTTCAGCTTCAAATAATTGTGATATACATGATTTAACTTCTACTGCAGGCGAAACAACGAGTTGGCTACAAATCCAAGCGAATGCATGATTTAGCTTCAAATCAATACGAAGTAGGAGGCTTTGCTTCAAATCCATGCGACACAAATGATTTAGCTTCAAATACTTGCGATATAAGTGATATAGCTTCAAATGCATGCGAAACAAACGAGTCAGCTTCAATTCATGTGAACCACATCATTTAGTGTCAAATTCATGCGAATCAAATGGTTTTGCTTCCAATACATGTGATAAACATGATTCAGCTTCAACTGCATGCGAAACAATGAGTTAGCTTCAAATCCAAGAGAACACATGATTTAGTTTCAAATCAAAGGAAGTAGAAGGCTTAGCTTCAAATTCATGCGAAACGAATGATTGACCGTCAAATACTTGCGAATATAAGTGATATAGCTTCAAATGCAGGCGAAACAAACGAGTTAGCTTCGAATACATGCGAAACACACGATTTAGCTTAAAATCAATGCGAAGAAGAAGCTTCAAATACATGTGATATACATTATTTAGATTCAACTGCATCAGAAACAAACGAGTTAGTTTCAAATCCATGCGAAACATATGATTTAGATTCAAAACAATGCGAACTAGAAGCCTTAGCTTCAAATCCATGCGAAACGAATGATTGAACTTCAAATACTTGCGAATGTAAGTGATATAGCTTCGAATTCAAGCAAAACAACGAGTTATATTCAAATTCATGCGAAACACATGATTTAGCTTCAACTGCATGCGAAATAAAGGAGTTGGCTTCAAATCCATGCGAAACACATGATTTAGCTCCAATTCAATGCGAAGTAGAAGGCTTACTTTCGAATCCATGCGAAACAAATGGTTTAGCTTCAAATATTTGTGATATACATGATTTAACTTCAAATGCAGGCGAAACAAACGAGTTAGCTTTAAATCCATGCGATAGAAACGTGTTAGCTTCAAATCCATGAGAAACACATGACTTAGCTTCAAATCAATGCGAAGTAGACGGCTTAGCTTCGAAAACATGAGATACAAATGGCTTAGCCCTCAAATAATTGTGATATACATGATGTTGCTTCAACTGCACTCGAAACAAACGCTTTAGCAAGAAATCCAAGCGAAACACATTACTTAGTTTCAAATCAGTTCGAAGTGGAAGGCTTAGCTTGAAATACATTAGAAACAAATGGTTTAGCTACAAATACTTTCGATATAAGTGATATAGCTTCAAATGCAGGCGAAACAAACGAATGAGCTTCAAATCCCAGCGTAACACATAATTTAACTTCAAATCAATGCGTAGTAGAAGAATTAGGTTCAAATCCAGGCGAAGCAAAGGGTTTAGCTTCAATTACTTGTTTTATATATGATTCAGCTTCAACTGCATGCGAAACAAGCGAGTTATCTTGAAATCCAGGCGGAACATATGATTTAGCTACAAATGAATGCGAAGTCAAAGGCTTAACTTCAAATCCATGGGAAACAAATGGTTTAGCTTCAAATATTTGTGATATACATGATTTAGCTTCAAATGCAGGCGAGACAAAGGAGTTAGCTTTAAATCCATGCGATAGAAACGAGTTAGCTTCAAATCCATGAAAAACAAATGATTTAGCTTCAAATCAATGCGAAGTAGAAGGCTTAGCTTCAAATCCATGCGACACAAATGATTTAGCTTCAAATACTTGCGATATAAGTGATATAGCTTAAAATGCAGGAGAAACAAAGGAGAGAGCTTCAAATCCAAGCGTAAGACATGATTTAGCTTCAAATCAATGCGAAGGAGAAGGCTTAGCTTCAAATCCATGCGAAACAAATGGTTTAGTTTCAAATAATTTTGATATAAATGATTTAACTTTAAATTCATGCGAAACACATCGTTTAGAATCATATTCATGCGAAGCACATGGTTTAACATAATATTCATGCGAAACAAATTGTTCAGCTTCAAATACTTGTGATATACATGATTGAGCTTCAACTGTATGTGAAATAAACGTGTTAACTACAAATCCAAGCGAAACACATGATTTAGCTTCAAATCAATTCGAAGTGGAAGGCTTAGCTTCAATTCCACGCGAAACAGATGGTTTAGCTTCAAATTCTTGTTTTATATATGATTTAGCTTCAACTGCATGCGAAACAAACGAGTTAGCTTCAACTCCATGCGAAACAGACGAGTTAGCTTCAAATCCAAGCAAAACACATTATTTAGCTTTATATGCATGCGAAACACGTGATTTAGCATCAAATCAATGCGAAGTAGATGGCTTAGCTTCAAATCCATGCGAACAGAATGATTTGGCTTCAAATACTTGCGAATATAAGTGATATTGCTTCAACTGCATGCGAAACACACAAGTGGTGCGACACAAATGTTTTAGCTTCAAATACTTGTGATATACATGATTTAACTTTAACTGCATGCTAAATAAACGAGTTATCTTCAAATCCATACGAAACACATCATTTAGCTTCAAATCAATGCGAAGTAGAAGGATTAGCATCAAATCCATGCGACCGAAATTATTTAGATTCATATACTTGCGATATATGTGATATAGCTTCAAATGAAGGCAAACCAACGAGTTAGCTTCTAATCCATGCAAAACAAATACCTGCGAATATAAGTGATATAGCTTCAAATGCAGGCGAAACAAACCAGTTAGCTTCAAATCGATGCGAAACATATGATTTAGCTTCTAATCAATGCGAAGTAGAAGGCTTAGCTTCAAATCTATGCTGAAAATGAATTAGCTTCAAATACTTGTGATATACATGAGATATATTCAACTGCATGCTAAACAAACGAGTTACCTTCAAATCCATGCGAAACACATGATTCAGCTTCAAATCAATGCGAAGTAGAAGCATTAGCATCAAATCCATGCGACACAGATTATTTAGATTCATATACTTGCGATATAAGTGATATAGCTTCAAATGCAGGCGAAACAAACGAGTGAAATTCAAATCCAAGCGAATCACATGACCCAGCTTCAAATCAATGCGAAGTAGAAGCATTAGCTTCAAATCCATGCGAAACGAATGATTGACCTTTAAATACTTGCGAATATAAGTGATACAGCTTCAAATGCATGCGAAACAAACGCGTTTGCTTCAAATCCATGTAAAACACATGATTTAGCTTCAAATCAATGCGAAGTAGAAGGGTTAGCATCAAATCCAAGTGAATCACATGATTTACATTCAAATCAATGCGAAGTAGAAGGCTTAGCTTCAAATTCACGCGAAACGAATGATTGACCGTCAAATACTTGCGAATATAAGTGATATAGCTTCAAATGCAGGCGAATCAGACGAGTTAGCTTCGAATACATGCGAAACACAAGATTTAGCTTCAAATCAATGCGAAGTAGAAGGCTTAGCTTTAAATCAATGCAAAACAAATGGTTTAACTTCAAATACTTGTGATATACATGATTTTGCTTCAACTGCATGCGAAACAAATGGTTTAGCTTCAAATACTTGAGATATACATGATTGAGCTTCAACTGCATGAGAAACAATCGAGTTATCTTGAAATCCAGGCGGAACATATGATTTAGCTACAAATGAATGCGAAGTCGAAGGCTTAACTTCAAATCCATGGGAAACAAATGGTTTAGCTTCAAATATATGTGATATACATGATTTTGCTTCAACTGCATGCGAAACAAGCGAGTTAGCTTCAAATCCATGCGAAACAAATGAGTTAGCTTCAAATCCATGAGAAACACATGATTCAGCATCAAATCATTGCGAAATAGAAGACTGATTTTCGAATCCATGCGAAACAAATGGTTTAGCTTCAATTACTTACGATATACATGATTTAGCTTCAAATGCAGGCGAAACAGACGAGTTAGCTTCAAATCCATGCGAAACAAACGAGATAGCTTCAATTCCATTCGAAGCGCATGATTTAGCTCCAAATCCATGCGAAATAGAAGGCTGATTTTCGAAACCATGCGAAACAAATGGATTATCTTCAAATACTTGTGATATACATGATTTAGCTCCAACTGCATGCGAAACAAACAAGTTAGCTTCAAATCCAAGCAAAACACATGATTTAGCTTCAAATCAATGCGAAGTAGAAGCATTAGCATCAAATCCATGCTAAAAAATGAATTAGCTTCAAATACTTGTTATATATATGATTTAGCTTCAACTGCATGCGAAACAAACGAGTTAGCTTCAAATCCATACGAAACACATGATTTAGCTTCAATTTCATGCGAAGTAGAAGTCTTAGCTTCAAATCCAGGCGAAACAAATGGTTTAGCTTCAAATACTTGTGATATACATGATTTAGCTTCAACTGCATGCGAAACAAACGTGTTAGCTTTAAATCCATGCGAAACAAACGAGTTAGCTTCAAATCCATGCGAAACTCATGATTCAGCATCAAATCATTGCGAAATAGAAGACTGATTTTCGAATCCATGCGAAACAAATGGTTTAGCTTCAAATACTTGTGATATACATGATTTAGCTTCAACTGCAGGCGAAACAAACGAGTTAGCTTCGAATACATGCGAAACACACGATTTAGCTTAAAATCAATGCGAAGAAGAAGCTTCAAATACATGTGATATACATTATTTAGATTCAACTGCATCAGAAACAAACGTGTTAGTTTCAAATCCATGCGAAACATATGATTTAGCTTCAAATCAATGCGAACTAGAAGCCTTAGCTTCAAATCCATGCGAAACGAATGATTGAACTTCAAATACTTGCGAATATAAGTGATATAGCTTCGAATTCAAGCAAAACAAACGAGTTATATTCAAATTCATGCGAAACACATGATTTAGCTTCAAGTCAATGCGAAGTAGAAGCCTTAGCTTCAAATCCATGCGAAACGAATGGTTTAGCTTCAAATCCATGCGAAACGAATGGTTTAGCTTCAAATAATTGTGATATACGTGATTTAGCTTCAACTGCATACAAAACAAACGAGTTAGATTCAAATCCAAGCGAAACGCATGATTTAGCTTCAAATACTTTTTTTATACACGATTTGGCGTCACATGTATGAAACATCAAACAAGTTAGCTTCAAATCCAAGCGAAACACATGATTTAGCATCAAATGAATGCGAAGTTGAAGGCTTAGCTTCAAATCCATGCGACACAAATGATTTAGCTTCAAATACTTGCGATATAAGTGATATAGCTTCAAATGCATGCGAAACAAACGAGTCAGCTTCAATTCATGTGAACCACATCATTTAGTTTCAAATTCATGCGAATCAAATGGTTTTGCTTCCAATACATGTGATAAACATGATTCAGCTTCAACTGCATGCGAAACAAACGAGTTGGCTTCTAATCCAAGCGAATACATGATTTAACTTCAAATCAATACGAAGTAGGAGGCTTAGCTTCAAATTCATGCGAAACGAATGATTGACCGTCAAATACTTGCGAATATAAGTGATATAGCTTCAAATGCAGGCGAAACAAACAAGTTATCTTTAAATCCATGCGAAACACATGATTTAACTTAAAATCAATACGAAGTAGAAGGTTCATCTTCGAATCCATGCAAACAAATGGATTAGCTTCAAATATTAGCGATATACATGATTTAGCTTCAAATGCAGGCGAAACAAACGAGTTAGCTTCAAATCAATGCGAAACAAACGAGATAGTTTCAATTTCATGCGAAACGCATGATTTAGCTTCGAATCAGTGCGAAATAGGAGGCTTAGCTTCAAATCCATGCGAATCAAATGGATTATCTTCAAATACTTGTGATATTCATGATTTAGCTTCAACTGCATGCGAAACAAACGAGTTAGCTTCAAATCCAAGCGAAACACATGATTTAGCTTCAAATCAATGCGAAGTAGTAGGCTTAGCTCCAAATCCATGGGAATCAAATGGTTTAGCTTCAAATAGTTGTGGTATACATAATTTAGCTTCATCTGCATACGAAACAAACGAGTTAGCTTTAAATCCATCAGAAACCCATGATTTAGCTTAAAATCACTACGAGGTAGAGGGGTTACCTTCGAATCCATACGAAACAAATGGTTTAGCTTCAAATACTTGTGATATACTAGATTTAGCTTCTTCAGCATGCGAAACAAACGAGTGAGCTTTAAATCCATGCGATAGAAACGAGTTAGCTTCAAATCCATGAGAAACACATGCTTTGGCTTCAAATCAATGCGAAATAGAACTCTGATTTTCGAATCCATGTAAAACAAATGGTTTAGCTTCAAATACTTGTGATATACATGATTTAGCTTCAACTGCATGCGAAATAAAGGAGTTGGCTTCAAATCCATGCGAAACACATGACTTAGCTCCAATTCAATGCGAAGTAGAAGGCTTACTTTCGAATCCATACGAAACAAATGGTTTAGCCTCAAATATTTGTGATATACATGATTTAGCTTCAACTGCATGCGAAACAATCGTGTTATGTTTAAATCCATGTGAAACACATGATTTAGCACCAAATCAATGCGAAGTAGAAGGCTTAGCTCCAAATCCATGGGAATCAAATGGATTAGCTTCAAATACTTGTGATATACATGATTTAGATTCAAGTGCATGCGAAACAAACGAGTTAGCTTCAAATCCATGCGAAACACATGATTTAGCTTAAAATCACTACGAGGTAGAAGGGTTACCTTCGAATCCATACGAAACAAATGGTTTAGCTTCAAATACTTGTGATATACATGATTTAGCTCAACTAAATCGAAACAAACGAATTAGCTTCAATTTCTAACGAAACACATGATTTAGTTTCAAATCAATGCGAAGTAGAAGGCTTATCTTCAAAAACATGCGAAAGAAAAGGTATAGCTTCAAATACTTGTGATTTACATGATTTAGCTTCAACTGCATCGAAACAAACAAATTAGCTTCAAATCCAAGCGAAACACATGATTTAGTGTCAAATCAATGCGAAGTAGAAGGACTATCTTCAAATCCGTGCGAAACAAATGGTATCGCTTCAACTACTTGTGATATACATGATTTAGCTTCAACTGCATGCGAAACAAACGAGTTAGCATCAAATCCATGCGTAACACATGATTTAGCTTCAATTCAATACGAAGTAGAAGGCTTGGGTTCAAATCCATGTTAATCAAATGGTTTAGCTTCAAATACATGTGATATACATGATTTAGCTTCAACTGCATGCGAAACAATCGAGTTAGCTTCAAATCCAAGCGGAAGACATGATTTAGCTTCAAATTCTTGCGAATCACATGATTTAGCTTCAAATTCTTGCGAATCACATGATTTAGCTTCAAATCCTTGCGCAACAAATGGTTTAGCTTCAAATACTTGTGATATAGATGATTTAGCTTCAACTGCACGCGAAACAAACGCGTTAGCTTCAAATCCAAGAGAAACACATGATTTAGCTTCAAATAAATGCGAAGTAGAAAGCTTAGCTTTAATTCCATGCGAATCAAATGCTTTAGCTTCAAATACTTGTGTTATACATGATTTAGCTTCAACTGCATGCGAAACAAACGAGTTATCTTGAAATCCAAGCGAAGCACATGATTTAGCTTCAAATCAATGCGAAGTTGAAGGCTTAGCTTCGAATACATGCGAAGGGAATGATTAAGTTTCAAATACTTGCGAATAGAAGTGTTATAGCTACAAATGCAGGCGAAACATACGAGTTAGCTACACATCCATGCGAATCACTTGATTTATCTTCAAATTCATGCGAAACACATGGTTTAGCTTAATATTCATGCGAAACAGATTGTTTAAATTCAGATACTTGTGATAAACATGATTCAGCTTCAACTGCATGCGAAACAATCGAGTTAGTTTCAAATCCATGCGAAACACATGCTTTAGCTTCAAAGCAATGCGAAGTGGAAGGCTTAGCTCCAAATCCATGCGGATCAAATGGTTTAGCTTCAAATACTTGTGATATACATGATTTAGCTTCAACTGCATGCGAAAAAAACGAGTTAGCTTCAAATACAAGCAAAACACATGATTTAGATTCAAATTCATGCGAAGTAGAAGGCTTAGCTTCAAATCCATGCGAATCGAATGGTTTAGCTTCAGATACTTGTGATAAACATGATTCAGCTTCAACTGCATGCGAAACAATCGAGTTAGCTTCAAATCCAAGCGGAACACATGATTTAGCTTCAAATTCTTGCGAATCACATGGTTTAGCTTCAAATCCTTGCGAAACAAACAGTTTAGCTTCAAATGCTTGTGATATATATGATTTAGCTTCAACTGCACGAGAAACAAACGAGTTAGCTTCAAATCCAAGAGAAACACATGATTTAGCTTCAAATCAATGCGAAGTAGAAGGCTTAGCTTTAAATCCATGCGAATCAAATGCTTTAGCTTCAAAATACTAGTGTTATACATGATTTAGCTTCAACTGCATAGAAACAAACGAGTTAGTTTCAAATCCAAGCGAAACACATGATTTTGTTTCAAATCATTGCGAAGTAGAAGGCTTAGTTTCAAATTCATGCGAAACACATGATTTAGCTTCAAATCAATGCGAAGTAGAAGGCTTAGCTTCAAAACCAATGAGAAACAAATGGGTTAGCTTCAAGTACTTGTGATGTACATGATTTTGCTTCAACTGCATGCGAAACAAACGTGTGAGCTTTAAATCCTTGCGAAACTCACGATTTAGCTCCAAATCATTGCGAAGTAGAAGGCTTAAAATCAAATCCATGCGACACAAATGATTTAGCTTCAAATACTTGCGATATAAGTGATATAGCTTCAAATGCAGGAGAAACAAAGGAGAGAGCTTCAAATCCAAGCGTAAGACATGATTTAGCTTCAAATCAATGCGAAGGAGAAGGCTTAGCTTCAAATCCATGCGAAACAAATGGTTTAGCTTCAAATACTTGTGAGATACATGATTGAGCTTCAACTGCATGCGATACAAACGAGTTAGCTTCAAATCCAAGCGAAACACATGATTTAGCTTCAAACCAATGCGAAGTAGTAGGCTTAGCTCCAAATCCATGGGAATCAAATGGTTTAGCTTCAAATAGTTGTGGTATACATAATTTAGCTTCATCTGCATGCGAAACAAACGAGTTAGCTTTAAATCCATCAGAAACCCATGATTTAGCTTAAAATCACTACGAGGTAGAGGGGTTACCTTCGAATCCATACGAAACAAATGGTTTAGCTTCAAATACTTGTGATATACATGATTTAGCTTCAATTGCATGCGAAACAAACGAGTTAGCTTCAAATCCATGCGAAACAAATGAGTTAGCTTCAAATCCATGAGAAACACATGATTTAGCTCCAATTCAATGCGAAGTAGAAGGCTTACTTTCGAATCCATGCGAAACAAATGGTTTAGCTTCAAATATTTGTGATATACATGATTTAGCTTCAAATGCAGGCGAAACAAACGAGTTAGCTTTAAATCCATGCGATAGAAACGTGTTAGCTTCAAATCCATGAGAAACACATGACTTAGCTTCAAATCAATGCGAAGTAGACGGCTTAGCTTCGAAAACATGAGATACAAATGGCTTAGCCCTCAAATAATTGTGATATACATGATGTTGCTTCAACTGCACTCGAAACAAACGCTTTAGCAAGAAATCCAAGCGAAACACATTACTTAGTTTCAAAGCAGTTCGAAGTGGAAGGCTTAGCTTGAAATACATTAGAAACAAATGGTTTAGCTACAAATACTTTCGATATAAGTGATATAGCTTCAAATGCAGGCGAAACAAACGAATGAGCTTCAAATCCCAGCGTAACACATAATTTAACTTCAGATCAATGCGTAGTAGAAGAATTAGGTTCAAATCCAGGCGAAGCAAAGGGTTTAGCTTCAATTACTTGTTTTATATATGATTCAGCTTCAACTGCATGCGAAACAAGCGAGTTATCTTGAAATCCAGGCGGAACATATGATTTAGCTACAAATGAATGCGAAGTCGAAGGCTTAACTTCAAATCCATGGGAAACAAATGGTTTAGCTTCAAATATTTGTGATATACATGATTTAGCTTCAAATCCATGAAAAACAAATGATTTAGCTTCAAATCAATGCGAAGTAGAAGGCTTAGCTTCAAATCCATGCGACACAAATGATTTAGCTTCAAATACTTGCGATATAAGTGATATAGCTTCAAATGCAGGAGAAACAAAGGAGAGAGCTTCAAATCCAAGCGTAAGACATGATTTAGCTTCAAATCAATGCGAAGGAGAAGGCTTAGCTTCAAATCCATGCGAAACAAATGGTTTAGATTCAAATACTTGTGAGATACATGATTTAGCTTCACATGCAGGCGAAACAAACGAGTTAGCTTCAAATACATGCAAAACACATGATTTAGCTTCAAATCAATGCGATGTAGAAGGCTTAGCTTCAAATCCATGCGAAACGAGTGGTTAGCGTCAAAAACTTGTGATATACATGATTTTGCTTCATTGCATGCGAAACAAACGAGTTAGTTTCAAATCCATACGAAACTCATGATTTAGCTTCAAATCAATGCGAAATAGAAGGCTTAGCTTCAAAACCAATGCGAGACAAATGGTTTAGCTTCAATTACTAGCGATATACATGATTTAGCTTCAAATGCAGGCGAAACAGACGAGTTAGCTTCAAATCCATGCGAAACAAACGAGATAGCTTCAATTCCATTCGAAGCGCATGATTTAGCTCCAAATCCATGCGAAATAGAAGGCTGATTTTCGAATCCATGCGAAACAAATGGTTTAGCTTCAAATACTTGTGATATACATGATTTAGCTCCAACTGCATGCGAAACAAACAAGTTAGCTTCAAATCCAAGCGAAACACATGATTTAGCTTCAAATCAATGCGAAGTAGAAGCATTAGCACCAAATCCATGCTAAAAAATGAATTAGCTTCAAATACTTGTTATATACATGATTTAGCTTCAACTGCATGCGAAACAAACGAGTTATCTTCAAATCCATACGAAACACATCATTTAGCTTCAAATCAATGCGAAGTAGAAGGATTAGCATCAAATCCATGCGACCGAAATTATTTAGATTCATATACTTGCAATATATGTGATATAGCTTCAAATGAAGGCAAACCAACGAGTTAGCTTCTAATCCATGCAAAACAAATACCTGCGAATATAAGTGATATAGCTTCAAATGCAGGCGAAAAAAACCAGTTAGCTTCAAATCGATGCGAAACATATGATTTAGCTTCTAATCAATGCGAAGTAGAAGGCTTAGCTTCAAATCCATGCTAAAAATGAATTAGCTTCAAATACTTGTGATATACATGAGATAGCTTCAACTGCATGCTAAACAAACGAGTTACCTTCAAATCCATGCGAAACACATGATTCAGCTTCAAATCAATGCGAAGTAGAAGCATTAGCATCAAATCCATGCGACACAGATTATTTAGATTCATATACTTGCGATATAAGTGATATAGCTTCAAATGCAAGCGAAACAAACGAGTGAAATTCAAATACAAGCCAATCACATGACCCAGCTTAAAATCAATGCGAAGTAGAAGCATTAGCTTCAAATCCATGCGAAACGAATGATTGACCTTTAAATACTTGCGAATATAAGTGATACAGCTTCAAATGCATGCGAAACAAACGAGTTTGCTTTAAATCCATGTAAAACACATGATTTAGCTTCAAATCAATGCGAAGTTGGAGACTTAGCTTCAAATCCATGCGAAACAAATGAATTACCATCAAATACTTGCGATATGAGTGATATATCTTCAAATGCATGCGAAACAAACGAGTGAGATTCAATCCATGTGAACCACATCATTTAGCTTCAAATTCATGAGAATCAAATGGTTTGACTTACAATACTTGTGATATACATGATTTAGCTTCAACTGCATGCGAAAGAAACGAGTTAGCTTCAAATCCATGCGAAACACATGATTTAGCTTCAAATCAATGCGAAGTAGAAGGGTTAGCATCAAATCCAAGTGAATCACATGATTTACATTCAAATCAATGCGAAGTAGAAGGCTTAGCTTCAAATTCACGCGAAACGAATGATTGACCGTCAAATACTTGCGAATATAAGTGATATAGCTTCAAATGCAGGCGAATCAGACGAGTTAGCTTCGAATACATGCGAAACACAAGATTTAGCTTCAAATCAATGCGAAGTAGAAGGCTTAGCTTTAAATCAATGCAAAACAAATGGTTTTGCTTCAAATACTTGTGATATACATGATTTAGCTTCAAATGCATGCGAAACAAAGGAGTTATCTTCAAACCCATGCGAAACACATGATTTAGCTTCAAATCAATGCGAAGTAGAAGGCTTAAATTCAAATACATGAGAAACAAATGGTTTAGGTTCAAATACTTGTAAAATACATGATTTAGAATCAAATGCAGGCGAAACAAACGAGTTGGCTTCTAATCCAAGCGAATACATGATTTAGCTTCAAATCAATACGAAGTAGGAGGCTTAGCTTCAAATCCATGCGAAACGAATGATTTATCTTCAAATACTGGCGAATATAAGTGATATTGGTTCAAATGCAGGCGAAACAAACGAGTTATCTTCAAATCAATGCGAAACACGTGATTTAGCATCAAATGAATGCGAAGTAGATGGCTTAGCTTCAAATCCATGCGAAACAAATGGTTCAGCTTCAAATAATTGTGATATACATGATTTAACTTCAACTGCAGGCGAAACAAACGAGTTGGCTACAAATCCAAGCGAATTCATGATTTAGCTTCAAATCAATACGAAGTAGGAGGCTTAGCTTCAAATCCATGCGACACAAATGATTGACCGTCAAATACTTGCGAATATAAGTGATATAGCTTCAAATGCAGGCGAAACAAACGAGTTAGCTTCGAATACATGCGAAACACACGATTTAGCTTAAAATCAATGCGAAGAAGAAGCTTCAAATACATGTGATATACATTATTTAGATTCAACTGCATCAGAAACAAACGAGTTAGTTTCAAATCCATGCGAAACATATGATTTAGATTCAAATCAATGCGAACTAGAAGCCTTAGCTTCAAATCCATGCGAAACGAATGATTGAACTTCAAATACTTGCGAATGTAAGTGATATAGCTTCGAATTCAAGCAAAACAAACGAGTTATATTCAAATTCATGCGAAACACATGATTTAGCTTCAAGTCAATGCGAAGTAGAAGCCTTAGCTTCAAATCCATGCGAAACGAATGGTTTAGCTTCAAATAATTGTGATATACGTGATTTAGCTTCAACTGCCTGAGAAACAAACGAGCTAATTTCAAATCCAAGCGAAACACATGATTTAGCTACAAATCAATGCGAAGATGAAGGCTTATCTTCAAATCCATGCGAAGCGAATGGTTTAGCTTCAAATACTTGCGAATACAAGTGATATAGCTTCAAATCCATGCGAAACAAATGGTTTACCTTCAAATACTTGTGCTATGCATGATTTAGCTTCAAATGCAGGCGAAACAAAAGAGTTAGCTTCATATCCATGCGAAACACATCATTTAGCTTCAAATTCATGCGAAACACATGGATTAGCTTAATATTCATGGGAAGCAGATGGTTTAGATTCAGATACTTGTGATAAACATGATTTAGCTTCAACTGCATACAAAACAAACGAGTTAGATTCAAATCCAAGCGAAACACATGATTTAGCTTCAAAATCAAGCGAAGTTGAAGGCTTAGCTTCAAATCCATGCAAAACAAATGATATAACTTCAAATACTTGTAATACTCATTATATAGCTTCAACTGCATGCGAAACAAGCGAGTTAGCTTCAAATTCAAGCGAAACACATGGTTTGGCTTCAAATTCATGCAAAGTAGAAGACTTAGCTTCAAATCCATGCGAAACGCATGATTCAGCTTCAAATACTTTTTTTATACACGATTTGGCGTCACCTGTATGAAACATCAAACAAGTTAGCTTCAAATCCAAGCGAAACACATGATTTAGCTTCAAATCATTGCGAAGTAGAAGGCTTAGCTTCAAATCCATGCGAAACACATGATTTAGCTTGAAATCAATGCGAACTAGAAGGCTTAGCTTCAAATGTATGCGAAACAAATGGTTTAGCTTGAAATACTTGTGATATACATGATTTAGCTTCAACTGCATTCGAAACAAACGAGTTAGCTTCGAATACTTGCGAAACACACGATTTAGCTTCAAATCAATGCGAAGTAGAAGGCTTTGTTTCAAATCCATGCAAATCAAATGGTTTAGCTTCAAATACTTGTGATATACATGATTTAGCTTCAAATAAATGCGAAGCAGAAGGCTTAGCTTGAAGTACATGAGAAACATATGATTTACCTTCAGATAATTGCAATATAAGTGATATAGCTTCAAATGCAGGCGAAATGCGCGAGTTAGCTTCAAATCAATGCGAAGTAGAAGGTTTATCTTCAAATGCATGCGAAACAAATGGTTTAGCTTCAAATACTTGTGATATACATGATTTAGCTCCAAATGCAGGCGATACAAACGAGTTTGCTTCAAATCCATGCGAAACGAAAGGTTTAGCTTCAAATACTTGCGAATATAAGTGATATAGCTTCAAATGCAGGCGAAACAAACGAGTTAAGTTCAAATCCATGCGAAACACATGATTTAACTTCAAATCAATGCGAAGTAGAAGGCTTAGTTTCAAATCCATGCGGATCAAATGGTTTAGCTAAAAATACTTGTGATATACATGATTTAGCTACAAATGCATGCGAAACAATCATGTCGGCTTCAAATCCAAGTGAAACTCATGATTTATCACCGAATAATGCAGGCGAAACGATCGAGTTGTGAATGGAGTGAAGTATAAAAAGTTATTTATGCGATGCGGTTATTGCGTGGATCGGCGAGATTGTTCGTCGACTATGAAAAATGTTGTCGCAAATGGATCGAGATGAAGCGAGCATTGGAATCTGAATTTGCTAAAACTGCAGATAGGTACAAGATACATACAGAGTTGTCACGTAAAATTAAAAGATCGAACGAGTCGTATCAAGAATACATTTATCAAATGTTGAAGATTGCGAAGCAAGCGGACATGGAAGTATCAACAGTTATTAAGTATATTATTGACGGAGTTCAGGATTTCGAGACAAACAAAACGATATTGTACGGTGCTAGAAATATACGTGAGTTGAAAGAAAAATTCGAAATTTACGAAGACATGAAGGAAAAATCAGGAACGAAAAACAGGTGACCTGAGGAGAAGAAGAAGACGACCGTCCATGGAACCTCATCACAAGGTGAATCACAGCAAGTGGCACAGCAAGAAATACGGCGATGTTTTTTGTGTGGAAACCGATACCATACGGCTGCAAACTGCCCGACGAAAGAAAGAGGACCCAAGTGTGTCTGAAGCGTCGAGAAAGAAGCGAGTTAAAGAGGTGCAGGTTGGAAATTGTAAGTTGACAGCGTTAATAGATTCTGGAAGCGAACTGAATTTGATGCGAGCGGATTATTATGTTAAAATTGGTGCTCCTAGATTGAATAATAAGATTTTGCAATATTGTGGTGTCGGAGCAGAGAGCAACCACACATTAGGGGAATTTTCAACAACTATTGCAATAGATCAGATAACATATCGAATAAATATACACGTTCTACCCAATACCTTGTAGTCCCATAGTTTAATAATCGGTACAGAATTTTTAGATTCCGTAGAACTAAGTACGAAAGGAGGAGAAATTTTTATTAAAAAAATAGATTTGCCGGAAATATTTAATGTCAATGTCGAGGCTATAGTTGACAATGTAGATTTATCACACATTGCGATTCCTGAACATAGAAAACTTATAGAAGATTGTGTTGCAAGTTATAAACCATCTAAAACGAAAGAAGTAGGGATTAAAATGAGCTTGATACTGCAAGACGAGATCCCAGTGTACGAGAGACCGCGAAGATTGTCTCCCGGGGATAAATCTGAAGTTGATAAACAAATAACGTCATGGTTGAAAGATGAAATAATTCGAGAGTCTTGTTCAGATTACGCAAATCGAATTGTACTAGTAAAGAAGAAGGATGGTTCAACTAGAATTTGTGTTGACTACAGATAGCTTAATAAAAATATTGTAAAAGATAGATATCCCCTACCTTTGATACGGGATCAATTGGATTTATTAGAAGGCGCGAAAGTATTTAGTACGTTGGATCTCAGAAATGGATTTTTTCATGTTCCTATTGATGAGAGTAGCAGAAAATACACCGCCTTCGTGACTCCCACCGATCATTATGAATTTCTAAAGGTACCGTTTGGGTTATGTAATTTGCCAGCCGTCTTTCAAAAGTTTATAAATGCAGTGTTCAAAGAGATAATTGCAACCGGGGTCGTTTTGACATACATGGACGATTTAATAGTACCTTCTTCTGATTTCTCACGCGGTATCGAGAATCTCAAATTAATATTAAATGTTGCTAGTGAGAATATGCATTATTGATTAATTGGAGCAAGTGTTGTTTTTTGCAGAAAACAGTAGAATATTTAGGTCACATTGTTGGAAACGGTAGCATTCGACCGTCAGAACGAAAGAGTAGTGCTGTTACGAATTTTCCGAGACCTAGATGTGCTAGAGATGTTCAGAGTTTGCTTGGTTTAGCAGGAAATTTCAGAAAGTTTGTGTACCAATACTCCGTTATTGCGAGACCATCGTCGAATTTATTAAGAAAAGATATCAAGTTCAAGTTTGAAGCGAGTGAACAAGAAGCTTTCGATAGGCTAAGATTAGCTCTAAGCGGAAAATCTGTACTAAAGTTGTATTGTGTGGGTGCAGAGACAGAAGTACATACAGACGCATGTAGTATGGGATATGGTATGATATTGTTGCAGCGCGATAGCGAAGCGAGTGGTAAAACTACTCCAGCCAAAGAAAAGTATACAAGCTACGAGCTTGAAGTTTTGGCAATTGTAAAGGCGTTGATGAAATTTCGTGTTTATCTACTCGGCATTTCATTTAAAATTGTGACGGATTGTCAAACGTTTGCGTTAACGATGAGGAAAAAGGACTTATGTGAGCGTGTGGCCAGGTGGGCGCTTCTCTTGGAAGAGTTCGACTACAGCGTGGAGCATAGAACGGGAAGAAATATGGCACATGTTGACGCGCTATGCCGAAACCCACTACCTACAATTATGCTAGTGGGAGAAAACGAACTGGGGATTATCGCAAATTTGAAAAGAGCGCCGGTACAGGACGACAACTTGAGGAAAATTCGAGATAATATTGAGCGGTTCGAAGGCGATGCGTACCCGTTGCGAAATGATATTCTGTATAGAGAGGTTGATGATACGCCGTTGGTAGTTGTGCTGAGGACAACGCACATCCAGATAGTTCGACAGGCGCACGAGCACGGTCATTTCGGTATTTCCAAAACAGAGGCGCTCGTAAAGAGAGATTACTGGTTTAAGGAGATACGAAAAAAGGAAGCAGCACGATATAGAGAGGGAGTGAAAAGGACACAGGCTCTCTGATCCGGGGTTAAAATTCTACCCGAAGTTTCTTGGACCATACCGTGTGACAAGAATACTGCGGAATGACCGCTACGAAGTGCAGAAGGTGGGTAATCATGAAGGGCCGCAGGAAACATCCACTGCAGCCGATTACATGAAGCTATGTGTACCGACGAAGAGGACGATTTTTCCGGTGAAAGTGAAAGTTCGTACAGTGGCGATGAGAACATCTGTGGGCAGATGTCCGGTCAGGACGAACGAGTGTAGTATCGTAATTTAGTGGGTACGTTTAGGATGAGGAGGAGTGTTAGGCTTAGGAGACCGTAGTTTTAAGACTTTGTATTTATGGTAGGCAATAGAAGAGAAACGTTGGCGGATGCCGGGTCAGATAGGAAAAACCCTTGGCGACGGAGTGCCGGCGGATGCGATTGTCACGTTTTTGGAAAAGGCAGGCGTTGTGTCGAAGGAGCGTGTATGGAGTGGACAGGGTGTGTTCGAGAGTCGTCGAGAGAGGAGCGTTGCGAGTCGTAGAATTAACTGAAGTAGTTGTAATCCTAATTGTAGATACGGTACGCGATATTTCCTGTTTTCATCACGTTTAGTTCTTTCCTAATCAATACATATTCTATATTGTTTAAATATTGAACAAATTTCTACATTTCAATATTTTCTTCTTCTGAGACCGGAAACGGCGTCTGCTTCGCACAGATTCAAGAAAATTCACGCGTTTTCACCGCCGGTATCCCGCATCTGCATCGCAAATGCGGGTCGATAGACACTTTTCCGTGGCCGCGACACGGCGGTCGATGGAACTCCGATGGCGGCGCTAATTAGTTATCGCTCGAAATATTCGAAATAAGGAACGTCGCCGAGAATTCTCTATTTTCATCGGAAATATTGTTGCGCTTTTATTTTATTCGCACGGTAGAATCTGGATTATCCGAAGCTGCAATATCTGATTATTCTAAATACGACTGCATATTCGAGCCTGCACTACGATTTCTTTCTGCACTGAATTAACACTTCTTCGTTTTCATAATTTGTCTGATAATAATAATCTGTCATTCGTAAACTTTGATCACAGATGAATCAAATTTTGTTTCGATTTGCAAGAAATGAATAGCACAGTGGAGATTCTCTTATCTGAAGGTTTCTGTTTGTAATATTTGCATTTATGACAAAAGCAACTAGGTCGAATACAGCACGTTGTAAATGCAATACAAAAATTCAATAGTATTTATAATAACGTTCTCGTTAATATCAACTGAATGGAACTGTTGAGAATGAAAATAAATTTTTATTTAACTCCTGCTCGCTGCGATCGAGGTGGAGAATTTCTATTTTGCATTAAGATCCGCGGTCTACTCGTAATACAACCGGTGAATTTCCTCTGCGAGCAATCTGTGAGTCTTGACAATAACATTTTCCAGCGTTGCAGAATCTAATTCTAAAGGTCGGTATGCAGGTTGATAGCCATTTCTCCCGGTTTCCGCCGTGAACGCATTACAGTAAAATTTCCCCAATTTTTCATCAGCTTGTGAACAAAAGTGAAGAATTTGGAAGAAGGAGATTCGATTATTCGAGCCTCGTGGCTCGTTTTTGTAACAATAATAATATTTACATAATTATAAAAACGAGGTGCAAGGCTCGAATAATCGTATCTTGCCTTCCCAAATTGTCCATTTTTGTTTACAAGACGAAGGAAAATTAGGGAGAATTTACTGCAATAATCGGACGATCGTCCGCACTTGAATTACGGGAATCAATGAAACGTCATTGGGGCTTTTAATTGGGTGCCATAAAATAGCAAGTACGGGGATAGAATTGCAATATTTTTGTCGGATTTTTATCTGCGATATTTCGGCAAATTAGTCGTTACAATGTCGGGCGTTCTGTTGCGCGTGATGAACGCGGAGACGGATAATGAAACGGGCAACGAACAGTTGCGCAATGTGCACGTTGCGCGATCGTTATCCGCGTTCCTACGAAAATAAAGAAAATTCAGATATGATAGAGCGATTGTTTGAAAAATTTCGCGGGACGTGCGCGTTAATGCTTTTCAGGACTTATCGACACGCGGACGCCGTTGGATCAGCATCGACGTATGCAAATTTATTATATACGGTGTAAATATAAACGCGTCCACTTAACCATAACTGTACAGAGTATCGACACTTCTCAATGTCGTTTCGACAATGCTGAACTTTCCTGGCACGAATGTTTTACCGATAAATCAGCGATTGCATTGAACGCAATGCATTTCGTGCTGCTTGCATTTTGATAATTTATAGCATTGCTATCTACAGTGTTTACACTAGAAGTCAACTTCTACATAAGTCTCACTTCACTGCATAATTAAATCGCTGTATCTTCTTTACTAGATATCAGTTGTTATTAAATATATTAAGGTTTTAATTTCTGTCAAAAATATATAAGTTAAAATTTCAAATTGAACTTCTATTAAAAATTTATTATAATTTAAAATCTCTAATTATATTACCATTGTAAATGTACCAAGATATTAAATTTCTATTAAATTCTATTACAATTTAAATCTATATTAAAAATTCTTTATAATTAAATTTTATATTCGTAATTTATTATAATTCGTATCACCCCTATTTAAAATTAATTATTCTGAATCTGTGTTAAGAAACTAATGAAGCTTAATTTGCGAATTTGATGTGTCTGTGATAAGTACACCGATTGTGTTATTTTACGTTGCCACGCTCGGTTACTACTGGAAGCAAGCGACCACAAATGCATTTGTCGCTCAACGCACTCCTCTTTTTTTCAATTTCGAACCGCCCGTTGTATCATGTGACAACTCGTTTAGATGTTATGAGGATGCTTCCCGTTGTCCCACAGCAATTAAAGTATCGTGAATTTCCTTGCAATACGAGGATCGAAATTTACGGGCTTGTTTTTCCCGAACTGGGAGCACTATACCTGCGAATCGCCCTAACGTATTTACTGTGTATATGAGACTATGCATCATGTGTCTAGGCGTTGCCGGCCCGAGAATAACGCTCGCAGTTTCCCATTGATGTTTTCACGTTCGCACTTTATTTTCTTCTTTTCCATTGTGTGCTTAGCAGCGTCGGAGAACTGCATGTTGACGATTTCCCGAACTCACGGCAGATTTTTCATACCCACTAAATCACGTATACTGCTTCCGGTGCGGTCTTTTTGCATTTCACCGGTCACACAACTCCGTTCGAAATGTTACCCGGCGGATCTGACTTTTGTGAGTTTGTAGCTCGCGGTGCAGCATTATTATGATGCGGTTTTCAAGCAACTGTCACTCAAACACTAACAGCATTATCGAGACCTAAAAATTCGAGAATATAATTTGGACATTCTAGAACATTGTTTTCTTCGTTAAAATTTGATATCCGATATCCAAGTATATTAAATTAATTATTAATTTCTTTCGTTAATATTTACCATTTCGATGGAATATTTCCTACCCTTGATTTATAATTATTGAACAGCGAATATTTGTGCATATTTTCATTATAATTATTTCATGAAAATCGGAAGAAGAAAATTTTCTTTGGGAAAACAGAGAGCACAGAATAATAGAACAGTGCATATTCGTTAATATGCCCGGATTGCGTCATAAATACATAAAGATTCGCCGGCTACCAATTAAATCTCACAGACACAACATAATTATATTTGAGCTTGATATATCTGTTGAGCCGTTGAAGATCGCCGAAAACGTCTGACGACAGCGATGAGTCCGTGCACCTCGAACCAATATTTGCTCCCTTTTACTGGTTTCGCCAGGTATCTTTGCCGAAATATTGGAAGTCGGGACGTGAGATCCAGGCCACCGATACAGACGGTCTAGGTTTATTCGCGGATGTATTCCTACATTCGTATGCCGAATGCTGCATAAGTCTAGCGGTTGAAATTCCCGTGGGATGCCTTTTGGCTATTTTACCGATTTCCTAAAAATCGTGCAAGAATACAGTTTTCGCCGGGTGTAAGTAGACACCGGGCATGAGCATCGGCTGGTTGTCGTTCCAGTATGCAGAAATTGCAATTCGTTTGTGCGAAATCTAAAGCCGGATACCATCAATTTATTCATTTAGAACTGAAGTTTTTTGCGCATTTTTGTCACGTACCGTCGGCGTTGGCATTTTCAGATGATTGATAGGACATCAAGAAACAGTGTAGAAAATGATTGAAAACATTATATTTAGTTTTCATCCAATTTCCTACCCTGAGATATTTTTTATTTTGCACGTGATTTGATTTTGCACCTCTTTCCAGGAGTCTGACATATGGGGTTTGGTTACTTTAAAGTGCTGCAACTTCGCGAGAAAAAAATTAGAGATGAAAGATCAAACTTTACTCTACTCTAAACGGCATCCCCGGAAAAAATTTGACAAAGTCCGTGCACTTCGTCAAACTTGGCAATTTTCAATATGATAAACAGGGATTCAGATTTAAATAGTTACAGTGACGAGAGTGCGTAGAATATAAAATTGAGAAATATCGTCTTAAACTAGAGGTTTCAAGCTTTAATTTGAAATAAAAATCAATGATTTTTCGCGAAGTTATCGTCAGTCAAAGTTGTCCAATTCTCATCCGATATGTGCCTATGCTGTAATCTTTCGGAGCAGTTTATTACCATAAATCTCAGTTATTAGTATCAAATTCTACAAGCCAAAATTCTTGCAATTAGCATAAGTACATAAATACTAATTTCAGAACCTAATATTTCAAGATTGCCCGCCATTATACACACATTATCGCATTTTGTTTCGTGTTTATTTCATCGGGACTTCGGAATCGGTTCTCCCAGCCAACGATTGAATATCGAGTCGGGCAATCGTGGTATCCTTCAAATTTTAATTTGACGCTTAAGATGGGGATCGGGGGTAATAGAGATGGAGTTCGGGTGAAGTATGCGTTATGGAGGGCGGGGGAAGGGAGAAGTACGAGTAGGAAAACTGGCTGATTCATAATCGGGAATGGACTGCGGAACAGCTAATTCCGAAAAGTAGTTGCTCTCGGCGCGGCGGGAGCAATAAAGCTGTTGCGCGCAACTATTCCTCAGTTCTGCTTTACACAGTTGCCTATGCGATAACACGACCACGATAAATAAATGCTGGAATGATCGTTTCTGGGCTTTCGAATTCAGATATAATCGCGGTCTATAAATTCTCTAACTCGCCGCTTCGTTCCGCAGGATCCTTGCCAGAGGAAAAGGAACGCAACAGAAACTAGAGACTCTGTTCGGGACGTTATTTTCGATTATTTGTGGCCGAACCGTGCTTAAATAAGCAAACGGAAAGCGGTCGTACTTGAAAAGCGAGCTTCGGAATTATTCAAGGAAATCTCTTCAACGAACAATCGTTAAATTAATACACGGACTGTAGGTTTTATGTGAAACGAGTCTGCGAGAACGTTTAAGGAATTTAATCCTTAACTTAACCCTTAATTTAATCCTTAATCTTGAGTTTTTTCAAAAATGATTTTTACACTGGGGTCATGATAGACCCGACGGAAAAACTGTAAAAACGCTTTATTGATATTATATTCTTAGCTAATGAAATCATGTGAATTTAATTAAACTTTTACTACAATGAGAAATAAAAATACAATGACGGGATTATTCATCACTTCGATATTTCAGATAGAAAGTACTATTGAACTATTATCAACTTGTTAGTATTATTAAGAAATTAAGTGAATATCTATTTAGCTCCTGTATTATGTAATTAGTGCAGTCAATTTTTATCTGCATAAAATCTGCATAAAAATCTGCAGTCTAGTAATATATTATCTTATTTGCATACATGTTATTAGACAAAATTATTTGCTATTTTATGTTAATATATAACTAGTCTTTCTCTAGATTATTTCATTATTGGAGAGAGAGAGAGAGAGAGAGAGAGAGAGAAAGTAAGAAAGAAAGAAAGTGAAAGAGAGAGAAAGAGAAAGAAATCCATTTGAAATAACGTTCCATTTAATAAAATAGATATCATCGAAGCTATTGATATCGATTTCTCGCAGCAGAGGTTCGAGATACTGTTTCTCGTCTGAGGTACTGTCTATTTAGCTGGTTCCGTGTGGTTTTACAGGAATCCCTTAGGAGCGAGCCAGGTTCATGTCAGGCAAACTTGGAGCTAAGTTCGCGGAACTCGATCCCGCCAACGAATATTCATTAGGACCGTATTAATTATGGTCAGCAAAGTGTTTAACTAATTAGCGCTTGTTCGGATGCGGAACTGGGAAGATGAAATTGTACCGCCACCGTCGATATCAATTATCCTGCTGGAGACAGAATTCTTGATAAGATTATCGACACGTAACCGGTTTCATGTAACGCGCGGCGCGAAGATGTATCCGAAATTGAGGTGTTCGGAGAGCCTGCGTTGTTCAAGGGAAACTACGTTACACTCTGAAATGTCTTTATTCCACGTGGAATATCATTGGATCTATCGTCTGCAAAGAGATGAGCAATCGGATTACTGGATGCCGATGATTATTAACGGTGGAAGGTTTACGGGTGATTTTAATACGGAAGCATAATGAACGGTGGCAGTTTTTTTCTCGTTGCAGCGAATGACGAAAGTAGTGTAGAAAGTAAATTAATTCAACATCTGTCTGCATATTGGATCATTTTTTATTGCGTCAGTAGAAATCGACTTGCAAACAAAGGATGAAGAATATGTTAAAAAAAAATATGACTGAACTAATTACACTGCGAATTTTCTGCATTCGTGAATTACATTTTCAAACTAATATTAATTTTTATATCAATATAGCAATAGCATCAATATAGCCATTAATTATATTAATATTAATATATGCTATATTGATATAAAAATTAATATTAGTTTGAGTAGTAGTATATTACTAGTATATTAATATAAATATATTATATACTATATATAAATTTACTCATATATTAATATGTACTAGTTAATATATAAAAATCTTACTTTATACGTTAAATAGTTATCTAACTTAAATAGTTAACTAGGAATAGTTAATTAAGTCGGTAAGTGAGCTGTGAATTTTACTCGAACACAAAAGTGCATTATCAAAGGACAAACGCTTTGGTTTGGAAACAGCGAGGCAACTAGATGTATTCAACCCCTATACAGAAGTTTCGGGAAGTTTAAATACTTTATAACAGGGCTATCGATTAATTCTCTTTCAAATCCATGTTTCATTTCACCGTATTTCGAGAGACACGACCTTTTAAGAGTAACCAATCCTTTTCAACGGATTGTGTCGAGAGCAATGAAAACTGGAGTGCTTGATCTGTAGTGTGGTTCCAAAGAGGTCAATTGAATGACCTCTTGATGACAGTCGCAGGAATGATACCGTAGGATATCAACTGCGGAGAAGTGGCAAGCTTCATCAATATACATATTTGAGGATTCGTAGGAGACTCTTTCACTGCGTTAGAAACGCCGAGCATTGCCCGGGAAAAGCTAGGAATTCATCGGTATCATTTCGCTTACTCTCGACTATTCTCACGTCGTATCATTTGTGCCATAAATAACCGGAAAAATAATAACTGTATAATATATAATTAATAAATAATAAATACAATTAATAATAATAATATAATTAGTAATAAATAATATATCGAATTAACTGTATATCAATAATAAAACACATTACATTTTCTAATTGCAAAATAAACAAAATAAAACTGTATAAAAATTGAATACATCTCATTCGACAAATATAAATTTAATTGTGCCCGAAAACGAACCAAAGGCACAGCAAGTGGTCACCCACCGCACAGTAACCGGTTCCGCTAGCCTCCGAATATTTAAAATAGCGTTCACGTTCGCAAACCGATGCGTGAAATATCCGATGGTCAATCACCGTAATCCAATGAAAGCCCGCAACTTCATCAGCCGGCATTTTAAGCGTCATAACTACCTCCGTTAAAAAAGAAGAATTGACGTAACTCGCGGACGATGGGTAAGACCTTTTCGTGTACGGATGATACGTTGGCCGTAGTCTATCCCGTTGAAACGGGTCTGTTCCAAAGCGTCGACGAGCTCAAAGGTAGCCGCGCTCTCGGATCGGTCACGTAATTAAAATGGCACATAGACCGAGGCCGGACGAGAAAAGCCAGCGAAAGTAGGCTGGCCGCAGCAGTCCGATAACGATATTCGCATCCGGTTCCGTTCTACCCTCAAAGCAAGTAGGTTGCACCTGGCGGCGACCATCGATGCGAACGAGCTGGAAGCGGTTCCGCAATGCTTCTCGCGGCGACCTATCGCGATCATAAGCTGACTCCCTCGGTTGTCGCTACACGTGGAATCAAGTAGGCGCATGCACTGTCGTTCATACCTATTTGGATCCTTTTTATAAGCTTCGCTATTTTTGCCAGTGTTATTTGAATTTATTATACAAAAACTGTCGGTTAGAATGTAATGATTTACATAGACTTAGGATTAGCACAGGGTAATTCACGGCAACCCGAAAATTGGCATTTTCAGGAGAAATTACTGTAGTTATGATGACTCTCTTCAGCGGTCTTACCATAATAACCTTGTCAATTCGATGTTATTTAGTTCATCACCGCTAGATTACTGCTAAACGAAATTTGCAACCTCGAAACTCGAGTTTCCAGCACCAAAAACAGATTTCCGCTTCGCAATGCGACGTTTCGCGACTCGCGGCTCGTGCTGGTTATAATAAGTTCAGGGGCGTAAATTATGTCAAGTTGCGGGATCTCGGCAATCAGCCACAAAGCGTATTACAGGCACGTTTATCTTCCGGATAAACTCGCGGATGTCAAGCGGGATCGGCGACGGTAAATATTGTACGGCCGCGTTTTCGGTGGAGCGCGCAACGTCTAATTGCGAGCGCGAATGTTGGATAATGCCGCGGATCCGGCCTTTTTGTTTCGCATCGGCTCGTTCCCGCTTCAATTCACCTTCATCCGCATCGATGCGCCCGACACCGGGATTTACAGTTAAACTAGCGAGCAGCCCGTTGTCTATGGGGGAGAGAAAAATGGAAAGCCCCGTCCCCTCTCGCTGTCAACCCTTGGGCATCGTTGAATTTTGCTTTTATTTTTCACGCTCCCGTACGATTTCGGCCAAAGGTGAACTTATCCGTTAATACCTGCGGAATAATGCGTCGAGTTCGTGCGAAAATGATTGCGTTTTACGAACGGTTTTTATCGACTTCTGTTGGTTTTTGCCGGTTTTTATCGGGCTCCGTTTGTTTTCGCCTTTTTTTAGCGATTCGAACTCCTAGCGGTTATTTTGAAGCGACGTTTTATCTGATTACCTTCGTAGCACGTTGATTTAAAGCGCGAAAAGTTCTAGCCAGTAGCAGCGTTTTGCTTTTCGATTCGACTGTCGGTATTAGATTGTCCTTGTAATTCTAGCGAAAATGGTGGAAGAGTTTATTTTTGCACGAGTTTGTTACATCGGTTTGGATTGGGGTGAAAAGCTGCAGAAACTGCTGGAAGTAATAACAAAGCGTTTGTTCGGTAAAAAAATCAAAGACATTTTTGTATTATTCGTCTAACAAATGATGCTGTTGTAAATGTTGTGTCATACTTAAACGAAACCAAATTGTTTAGCGAAATTATATAGTAATTTGAGATGCCTTAATGAAGGGAATAATGTAAAAATGTAATGCGAAACTATTGTATATATTGCGTTATATGTAACCCTACACATATTATCCAATAAATGATCGCTAATTGCTATTAAGCAGATGCGACATTAAATTAAAAAACAATGATTCCGTTGATAGCAAATACGTGTCTCTACTTCGAACAATATCAACTTTTTATTCTGATAATTTTCGGAATGTACGGTGTTAGAATTGTATAGTGTTTTGCCTATTAGTGTTCGTTTAAATAAACCATCAATGCTTCGAATCTGTTAATTGTCTAGGAACCGTTTTTATTCAACGCTGATTTGATTTCCATCGTGGAGAGCATTGGCACCGTAGTTGGTTTAAAAATGTCTCTGATCATTCTTTTCCCCAATTCGCGTGGCCATTGCGATATGTGCGCGTGTCGGAGAAAAAACGGTGAAAGCTAAATTTGCGAGAGAAGTTCAGTTGTTCGAGGAGCTCGGGAGAAAATATGCTGGTCGTAGTCGCGATAAGTCTGAGACTCGAAATACAATGAATCAGCGGTCGACGCGTCCGAGGCAGTCTTCGGGGAAGTTTTGAAATGCAGGTACTCGCTATTAGGGAATGTTTTCGAAGAGAAGTACATCGATGGAAGTTTAAGTTAAAGCGGTACAGCGATTGCATGTACCGCGGTAAACAATGTCAAGAATTGAGTCCCGAGATTGTCCGAACGTTGAAGAAACATCCGTAAAAGTTTCTAGCGCTCTGGCGAAACAATTTTATCGAAAGTAGGTCATCATCATCGTTAGTAGATCCATTTATATTCTTCTGTCATTATTGCTAGACTGTCGATTTTGTGCATCTACATATTAATAATAATAGTAATGAGTAACCGCAATTTGAAACTGTAAAATAATTGAAAGCATTTAACAGTATCGTAATACAATCGATTTACTAAAACAATCAAACGGAAAGGAATCGCTAAGTAATTACAATTTGTTGCGACAAATGCTGAAAGTTTTTATCGTGCATAACAATCCCCAGCAAAATTATTGTACATTATATATCTTTCCCACTTATCAAATAGATTCGATTTGATATGACGGGTGCCTCTTTTTGCCACAGATATAAATTAATAATATATCAAGTTTTAATATGAATGACCAAGGAAAGTTATTATGCATTGAAGTTCTCGGCAACGTCAGAGAAAGTAGTTCAGAGACAAAACGCCTGTACCAGAAAAAAGCTGTTCACAGCAAAGAAAAGCTGCACAAATAACCTCCGATAATTGCCAGCGGAAAGAACTTGTAAAATATTCATTCGACACTTCTCGGCCATTATTATCGTTCGGTTTATTCCTCTGTTAGGCCTGTAATTTTACCGGGCCCGGTTGACCCCGGAGATCATACTATTAAAACCATTTATCTGCTCTCCTCGGAAATTTCTCCGGGGATGAGTATTGTACTTTCCCAAAGTTATCTGGAGTTCCCAGCGGGGTCTTTCGACGGTCTCCTTTCTTTCATCTCGGTCGCATTTTTCAACGACTCTTATCAGTATTAAGTCGCGTTACTAATATCCCACGGTTCCTAGCTGTTATTCTTATGCAGTTACCGTTCGTATCTTCTTCACGAGGAAAATACTCCGTTTACGTGAGGACTCGCGACACCGTTGATTTATGGCGTTATCTTTTGCCAAGGAATTTTCAACACGGGTCGTGCGTTAAATCCGTAAGAATCCTCGGCCTGGGTATTTAATATTGATGTAATTTCTCTTTGCAAGTTGGTCTTGCGAAGTCTAGAATCAGATTACAACTCTCGGTTTCGGCTAGTGTTCTAAAAACTCGGTTAAGTTACATTCGGCTGTAGCGTTGTATAATTTAGTAAAATGGCAATTCTAATATACTGGCGGTAATGGAATTGTAGTTAAATCTTATTTTTAATGATTAAATTATTCGTTGAAGTATATTTTGACTTCTAAATTCTTCTACAAACTGTCTCAAAATTATTGGCGCAGGGCGCTGAACACAGGCAGAAAGGCGGGTAGGATACGGCTTGCCGGGTCCTATTCTGCTGATTCCTTAAGTGCTAAGCGTTGTAGAGTAGCGACTACACGATCCCGAAGCGCTAGCCGACCAGTGCTGGAGATGCGGTGTCTCCGAACATGGTAGTAGCGTAGCTACGACAGGTCCTACCAGTCGGCCTTCTAAATACTGGTACCTCGGGTGTCGGCGTGCCCACGAGGTTCCGGCCATCTGGCTCGGGATACCTCGGGCCGGCAGTGGGTAGGTCCATCGAGGGGGCAGTGGTAAATGGCTAAAGCTGGCCAGAGGCTCCTTCCATTCCTCTCCTTACCTCTTCCTTCCCTCCTCCTTCCTTCCCTTCCTTCCCTCCCTGAAGTTGTTGGGGGCCTCGACGGGTGAGCTGCGGTATTCAGCTCGGGAACCGACCTGCTGAGCCGGTAGAGCATAGAAAGGGCTCGGCACCACCAGTTGTCTGCTGACGAGAGTCCGCGTCCTCGTAGTAACTGGTAGCTCCTGCATGGCTTGGCATGTGGGAGCGCGCTTATTGAGCGTATCTCAATTCCGCGCCCATGGGGGCCGTGTGGATAAGCCTTTGGGCAGGTGCTGCACGTTAAATCACTCGAGACTTCTGTCTCAAAATTATTGTACAAGCGGGAAATAAGGGGTTCGCGTCATTTGAAACAACTTCTTCCTTAGCGAAAATTCAATCCACGGCTTGGTTTATGAGTTATTATCAAAAAACACTGACCAATCGGAGAGCGAGTGTGACCGCCGATCCGCCCTTGCGCAGCGGCAGTGGTCGTGAGAGTGGGGCGTCAGCCGTACGCGATCTCTCATTGGCCAGCGTTTTTCGTTAATAACTCGTAAACGAAGTCGCAGATTGCATTTTCGTTAAGGGAAAAGTTGCTTCAAATGACCCCAGGAATCCCTCATTTCTCGATTGTGCAATAATTTTGACATAACCTTGTACATGATCGTATGCAGAAAGTTCCTTCATTTAAACGCGGCGTTGAAAAGATTAGCAGAGTGATTATATCAATAGAAATAGAAACGTGATAGACAGAAATAAAGTAGAAATAAAGTAGAAATAAAATGAGAAAATGCTATTGTAACTAAGACAATTTACAGGTTCCCTCGCGTTTGAAAAGTGTGCGCATGCCATAAAGGCATAAAGATCCGCGGTCCAGTTGTAAGATGAAATATGAGCTCGTTTATATTGGCTCCGATTACGGTTTCTGTAGATGCCAATTATTACATCGGGACTCTATATCGATTCCATATCGGATTAAACATTCTATCTTCCAGTTCGGTTCTTTCCGCGTGAAACGAACTGTAACGAAGGAAATTAGCTTTCGCGTGCTAGTTTCATTTAACGCATTAATTTATAAACAGAAGGGGGAGCGCAGCTTAAAATTATTGAGTCGGAGCAATTTCGATTCGAAAGAGAATTATAATCCACAAAGGTGGGAACGGTTATTTTCTGGATTCCGGTTCATTTTGTTCCCGCATCGTTCAGAACGGAATTCAAACGTGATTGGCAATACAGTAATTACTCATTGGAGTTACAATAAAATTACAAGAGACGATAAGCGATGATAATTAACAAAGTTAATCGTTGAACAGAACCGGCGACGCATTATCGCTGCGACGAACAAAAATATTCTACGGTCGACCGCCAGAACCGTTGCAAAATTGATAAATATAATGTTGCATTTACATCAAAATGTAAATGGAGAGACAGGTCAAAATATTTTGCACGCGTCGTCGTAAACATGTCACCAGGGTTCTTTCTATCTTTCACGTCGAATCGAAAATAGCAATGATTTTTGCAAAATGCGTAAAGAGCGAAACAATATATTAAGAGCATATACCGTAAATGAGCATATAACGTAATGTTGTTCTACTTGTTGCAACGTATTTATAATGACGAAACAATTTCGTGGTTAAACATTTGTATATTTTATTAAATTGAATCAAAAATATTATAAAATATTAAATTCAGTTCTATGGAAAAATGCAGCTACTTATTTCTTGAAAGCGATATTATTCTTTAATTTTCATTTGATTCCAGCGATCGTCGTTATTCGATCATTTCGCGACAATTAAATATTCGCGCGAGTCGAATTATTTTCCCATTAACGTTCCCGAAGCAAGTATGTCATTCCCGTATACACCGTGCCTCGGGAAGCCCGGATTGCTTTAACGTGCCATTTCTTTACGTGAAGTTATTACGAAAAAACTGAGTGTGCCTTTTTGAAGCACTATAAATCTCTGTCCGTGTGAGCAGAACAGTAAAACGGCCCTCTATCAACGATTAATTGCAATAATGGCGTGTCGAGTGTAAGAGATTTTGCCGGAATCTGTGCTGTACCTGCGAGAAGATTAAATGACAATCCCCGGTTGATTAGGTCCAAAATATTGCAACGAAGTTTACATTTTGTCACAATTATGCCTTATCAATGAACAGTCGAGCCGACTCTCATCGCTACTCCGAGAAGAAATATTTCCAGTATTCCGATAAATCCTGGCCCGCGAAGGTTTACCAACCATTAATAACGGTACTAATCACTGCTCCCGCAGACTCTATCGCGTTGCCGAAAAGTGAAGGATGGTGTAGCCCCTGTAAGCTCGGCAAATGGAGGCACGTACTACACAATCGTGTTTACTATCTAGGTTGGATCACGATTTCGCGCATGAATCGCAGCATCTGGCGCATTTTAAATGCGGATCACTAATCTAGCTGGGCATGCGAATTCATGGTAATTAATTTTCGATTATACAAACATAGCCGGCATACGGGCCGGCGCAATGGCAGGCTTACATCCCGCGCGAGTCTCTGCCCTCGGAGGAATCATCGGACCGCGCATATTTGAGAATATTCAGCCGGCGCGATGCGCGCGGTCAATCGATAATAGGAAACAGGCACGAGAACGGCTTTCCGTGTGGATATCAATCCGTCGCGGCCACGCAAATATTTATCAGAATTGCCTAGTAAAATAAATTCCGGCGCCGGACCGTGCACACATGCGTCACCGACTACCGAACCGCCATAAATCCGTAGCTCTCGTCGTCCAAGTATCAACCATTCACGGTGTTCGGGTTAACGACACGGCGAAAGAATCGTTCGGACGGCAAACCGTCGGCTAAAATATTCTATGGATCGTGCCGTGTACGCTCGTTTTTATAATCGGCTTCGAATACTCGATGTAGCGTCTTCGTTTGCAGTAGCAACGGACCACGTTTCTTTTTATTGGGTCTTCCGGAAAGTTCTGTCCGATAGTGTCACTTCAAGTTTCAATCCATATGCACATGTTGATTTGAGACATATATGACTATCTCTCATTATCATTGCATTTACACACATGTACTCTCCTAAATAAACTGAAACAAAGATGTCTCATGTCATTATTAAGCGAGACGCGATCGTGAAAACATGGCTACCGATGATACTGCCAGACCACATGCTGCTTTGGCGACTCGTTAGAAAATCGCAGAGCTAGGCAAATTCTGTCACATCTACCATACTCCCCAGACCTAGCACCCTCTGATTGTCACTTGTTTCTCTCTTTGCAAAACTTTGTACAGGAAAAAAATTCAAAAATGTAGCTGATGTCAACCAAGCACTAGTTGAGTTCTTCGCCTCTAAAAATAAATCATTTTTCAAAACTGGCATTTACAAGTTGCCATCGCGCTGGCAAGAAGTCATAAGTAACGATGGAAAGTATATTCTACAACCTTCCGGTAGACCTAATAATCATTTCGCGCGAACTTGTTAGACGTTTTACGACCGTTTCGAATTCAGATCGATAGTTTCACGATATTTTTGTGACTGAGAACGATAATAGGATAGTTTAAAAAGATTCGCGCGTTATTTGTACCTAACTAAAGTTATCGACGAAGATACTTTGTTGTAAGACGTGTTTTCTGAGAGATATTTATTTCGCATAAAAGTCTGCAAACATTGTATGCGTGCGAGAAGCGTTCTCCTACATTTTTTTTCTCCTCAGACACATCTAAATCGTACATCATGTATAAACACATTGTGTAACGCGAAACACAGCGTAAATCGCCTGTCCGCCGGAATGCATGCCGGTTACACGTCCCCGTAAAAATACGAGATATACGGAAAGATACAAATTGCGCTGCCCTGTTTCTCGGTGGATTAATCGCAAAGAGTCGGCGTAATGCGCGGATATGACTCGTGTAGCCGTTACAGCTGCACGGCACGTAGTTTCCGAGTAAATCGAGTTTTAATGTTCGAACATGAGCTTTTTTATTTTTTCTTTTGTCATTCCAAGCAATAGCAAAATCATTTAAATAAAATTCGAGTCGATTGGTCCAGTTCTAAAAAAGTTATTGTGTTTTAAAAGTTGTACGAACGTTAATGGCGATACAGTGACTGCCGTTAATGTTTGGAGAACTCTTCCGAAAGTTCTGATTGTTCTGATTGTCGCGAATGTTCTACACCAGACGTCTTTAAGACGTCTTAAAGACGTCTCTGTGCTTTTCTGGGCTGGAGTCCACTTGTACACCATTTTTCATGGACACTCTGTATGTACGTATGAAATGCGGATAAGTGAACTTTCATTTTGTCGGTGTAGAGATCTGCTATAGTTGTTCTTTACTCGCATTGGCTGCAGAGATCGTCAAATATGATGCCAAGTTATTCTTAGTTACGTCATATTAGAACTAATTAGAAAAAAAAATTGTTACTATAGAAGCAGCTGGTCAAAATACAACTATACAAGATACAATTTATTATTAATAGTCCTATGATAAACCTAAAAAAATATTGCTACTATTAAAGAAACTGGTCAAGATACATCAAAAAATTAAAAGTTATATACACTTACTTAACTAAATAATAATAATAATATTTATTTGCTGAAAGGAGCAAATGTCAGGTTAAACAATTTATTAATACAAAAAACACTACAATATAATAGACCTGCCACGCATTCGAGCACACGTCGAATTTGTCAAAGCTGGCCGAGCTTGTACATGAGGTGCGACCATTCTCACCTGAGTAGGAAATGGAACTGCTCTATGTACCGTCGCCCTCGGTTCTTTAACAGCAGCCGCAGCAAAACGTTCTCTCTTTCTCTGCACTATGCGCTGCTTGTAGTGTCTCGCGGTTCGTCTGAGTATAGGATCATCCTTACAGACATTCAACCACTTACCTGACACTCGAGCAGCGCAAAGCAGAGATCGAGGATCCAACGTGCGTACGATCAACTACGACACCTCCGGCGGAAGTTCGGAAATAAAATCCACCTTGGTAGGGTCGAGCCATCCGACCACATTAAGGAATTTCCTGAAGTACTCCATGTTGCTGATGCAGATACAAGGCGTATATATAGGTACATATATATCCCTGGTCACGCTTCACGCTTCGCGTGGTGGACTGGACATACACATTCCACATAATTCTATCGAATTGTACTTAATTTAGGAGAAACTTGCATTCAGGCATACTGTGAAATGAGAATGCAATTTTTGCAGGGTTACTGTTACTATTGGTAAAAAGTATTCTATTCGATAGAACGGACGTCTGGCTTTATAATTACTATAATTATACAGTGTTTAATAGCTTATTATATTATTATAATATAGTATATATATATATATATATATATATATATATATATATATATATATATATATATAAGTATAATATATTATATTACAGTATATTATTATAATAATTATAAAGATATATATTAAATTTTATACTAACTTTGTTTGTACATATATACAATATTATTATAATTATTATAATAATATACTGTTTAATAACTATATATATAAAGACAATATTAATATGAAATTATATATATTTTTATAAGATACGGAATAAAGAAATTATGTGATATAGTTTCTGACGTATAAACAAAAGAGCATCGAATATTTTGTACCGTTTGCTTTATTCTTGAATCATTTTTCCATTCATTTTTTATTCGCGTCGATCAACGTTAGAAACTTTCACAGTGACAGTAATTATTTCTATGTTAAAATTAAAAATAATCTTCGTTTTCAACGAAGACTGTAATAATTTACTTCAACAATCGCGTTTAAGCATTCTGCTGAAATATTTTCTCCGAAGAGTGGTACAACATTCTGATGCATTTTCTACGTATTACTACTAAGGAGCTTATGATATCCTAAATCCGTTTTGGCAGATTTCGAGGAATTGTCGGAAGCACTGCCTTGGCTTCGTACCTCATATGTAGCGCAACTTTTCGCACCTGCGCGGAGCTCAGCAGTTTCCACTGCGCCCCGACCACATAGAACTTGACCGAAGGTGAAACTCAGCTCCGTAAGTTGTGTTCTACGATTGTGGCTTCGAAGCTCTCAATATCACGAGTGCATGCGAGCTGGGACCGTGATACGTAGCTATACAAATTCCTTATTATTTCCGGGCGTATAATTGTAGAAATGATTTCGACAGTTCCATGTCAAACATGTGGGGATATATAGAACTGACACGGAATTATTTCGTCAAGCTTGAAAAGCCGATTTTAGTTAGAAAGATCGTCAATGTAAAATAAATGCATCGTGGCGTATGAAGCTTTTGCATTTTATGCAAAACTTCTGTAACAGAAATATTAAAAATAATACGAATACTTGTTCGCTGCAAGCTCGACAAATTAAAATTTTCAGTAACATTATTTTATAAAGGGTAAAATTGGTATTTTTGAACGCGTGTCCTGATTTTGTACAATATGCTACAATAAGCTTGAAATATTCTTCCTTTTAGACAATAAATTGGAGATGATAGAAAAAGTTGTCTCGAGCAAATCAAAATAAAACTGGTGAAAAGTTCTCTTTGCTCCACGTTACAGAACAGCAAAATCTGTGTTTTTACTACTATTGAACTGATTTTTACCCATTAAAATTCACATAAACGTGCATAACAAAAATTGATTCATTATCTTTCTGTAGCAATTCAAAGATTAATTCATAATATCTTTGTAATATTGTCGCACGTTGACCAGAAAGCATTTTATAGTTGACGTAAGAAATTTCGCCTTTCTTTTACCATTTTTGTACAAAAATTCACGAAAGTTTCCATAAAGATTCGCAGTCTACTTATTGGAACTAAATAATAAGCTTGCTACCGCAAGCTTGTCAAAATAGGATATTCTATTGTACGCCATTCTAATATATCTGCCGCGTCTTATTGCAACAGTCTTCACCCCATTCATATTGTCAGCATGGTTTGAAAAAGCTCGCGGAATTCGTCGAAATACCACCTCGGCTTTGATCCAAGCGTGAGCCGCAATTCTTTGCACTACCGCGGGATTAGGTAGATTCCTTCGAACCGTCACTCTCAGCTCCTCAATACCTTCACCAAGGAAACGTTCTTTCATTTTCCTCTCAGCGCGTTCTTTGAAACGCATTACAGTTCGTCCCAGGTTCGGATCTGACCTACAGACATTCAACTATTCCTGCGATACTTGAGCTGCGCCGAGAAGAGGTTCAGGATCCAAATTGCGCAGAATCAGCTGTGATACTACTGCAGGGAGTTCGGAAATGAAATCTACTATTTGCGAGCTGCTGCAGTCCAATCACGCGAAGGGAAGGTCCTGAGGCATTCCATGTTGTCGCTGTTTATTCAGGATTTCGAATGATTTGTTTTGTTAAAATCTCGAGAATTTTATACGGTCATTTTGAAACAGCCATTTTCCTTGGTACATCTGTATGTGAAAACTGAGCAATTACTAGCCTAGCAACGAATTTAAATCAGCAGACAAATTAAAAGTATTTATGAATGTCAATGTATTATAGTTTTAGCTTATTAGATTTTTTAACACTAAACCTACCGAGCACTAAAAGCGACGAATTTCTGTTGCCCTGTAAGAACGATAAAACCGAATCTATTTAGACTTCCCATAATTTTTATTACAACGAATACTCGGACTGTGAAATTCATTTAATAATTTCTTATGAAAAAGTCTCTATAATTTCAGCAATTTTAAAATATAAAATCTAAAACCGGTCATCCTGACCGTCTTGGTAGGTTTAGTTTAGAAAAAATATAATCATTCGATTTCGACTCTCTTGCAATTGATACGAACAATTTTTATTTCGCGTGAAGATCCGCAGTCTAACAATAATGTACGTGCTACAGCAAATAAAAATTCGTTTATTTTCCTGTCGTCTGGAAAGTAAACGAATCATTCTATAAATTGAATATTATTGGCATTCCTGTTTCGATGGAATTTCATCTGTTGCGCGGTAGAGCCCCGATAGTTGCACGAAAGCACATGAAAGCTGCAAGTGACCAAGTTCCTGGAATTATCGAGGCGATCAATCAACTATACGGAATCACTCATCTCCACTATATACCATCGATGCTACTATATTAGACAACGTAGTACCTTGTGCTACGTGTTTCCCGTAATTACACAACAGCCACCGACGTATTTTGATCACATTCAACCGAGGCAAGTCACGTGCCGGTATCGAAACTGCAACTAGTGAGGTTCCAATGCAATTATGTTACAATATACAGCAGCGATTGTTTCTTTTTACACGATTCACTGCTATGTAAAAATGGAATAATAAATTATGCTGCATAAGTATCGGCGATCAGTTGTTATCAATTTCGTTTATTTATCATTTATTACTAATTCTGTTTATACTATATGGAATATATATTATAGTGTATATTTTATGATATATATTATATAGTATAATATTATAATATTGTAATATATATAATATTTTATTATATATTATAGTATACATTTTAATTATTTCAAGTATTATTTATTATGTATTATATATATATATAATACATAATAAATAATATATATATATATATATATATAATAATATATATAATAATATTATATATATATATATATAATACAAAATAAATAATACTTGAAGTAATTTATACCGTACCATTTCCACTCTGCAGAAATAATGGTCAAAGTATTGCACTTTATGTTTTTTATCCAATATTTTTTAATAATGCCTTTTGTCTATATTCCTTATAAAATATCCATTTGAACCTTGTTGTTCAGTGCAACAGTACAAACTTTTCATACAGTTTTGCATTGATTCCGAAGTGATTATCAAAAGAGTATTCATTTCGTTTCACTGATCTTGATAAAAGTTGTTGTCTCATGCGGATCAAAAGTGATGCATATTCCTGAATAAAAGTTTATACACGCGTTTCGGGCATTGCAATATATTCTGCAATGCTGAGCACAATAAAAGAATAACTTCAGTATTGTTTCATAACTTCTCCGTGCACCGTGTTGCGTGATTGAAATGTTTCCTAGTAAAAATAAAAATACACGTATTCCCTCTCTCCTTTGTGCACGAAGAGAGTAATTTACATATCTGCAGTTTCTCTCGTCGATTCATCGTTTAAAAAAAAAAAACAAAGTTAGTAGAAGCATGGGTTACAATATTTTATTAAATGCGCCACGTCCGTTGCACAAAATATGGAAAATATGGAACAAAGTAGAATCGCAAATTTTCTGATTATTAACGGTAGGGTTTATGTGACTGTAATTAACTGCCTTCGTAAAATTAATTTAATTCCCTTTGCAGAAAATACGGAATCGTTATCGATTTATAATGTTGATGGCACACATGTTAATAAAGAAGAAAATCTCGATTTATCCCGTTATATTTATTGACAACGTTAAACTTTCGAACATTGATCTTTGTTTTCGTTAATAACTCGTAAACGAAGCTTCGGAGAAAATTTTCGCAAAGGAAAAAGTTGCTTCAAATGACCTCAGGAACCTCCAGTATCCGGATTACGAGACATATTCGGGACACCCTGAGTGATTCAAGATTCTGGGCTCGATAGTAATATATATATATATATATATATAACTTCGATATAACTTCAAGATTTAGTAGAAAATATTATCGTTACTTTCGGGCCACTCTGTAGACACGCGAACACTCCGTAGATAGTACTGTAGTGCCATTTACACGGCGGGTTCTTTCCTTAAGGCAGTTCCGGAGTAGAAACATGTCTCCGAAGGGGTGCACAGATTGTAACTCTGTAGCACGATGAGTATCGGATCTTGCTTTCATGGAGATACGGGGTTGGCCAACATCGCGACAGGATATGGTAGTTTGGTAGGTATGGCGCAGTTTAAACTCATCCATTAGTGGCTACTAGCCGGCAATGTGTTTCTAAGCAAACCGTAGAGACGAGATCCTGGAGTGGCGCAGTTTCCAGGAAACAGTCGTCCACCATAATACATTTTCTGCGACACTGCCATCGAACAAAATCTCCGCCGGCACAAATCTGGCCAACTTTCTGCGTCAACTGTTCCGTCTAGTTGCATAACAGGTTGCCCTAAACACGCTGCGATAGTATAAGAAGCCACTGTCTGATAATAACATTATCATGTTCGGCCAGAATGGTCTCTCTTCCGTCACGTAGGCAACGGAACGGAAATAATACTTCGTGACAAAATTGACGCTGCTAGTAAATTTATTTGATTAACCCTTAGCACTCGAGTGACTCAGAGGCACCACTAAAATTTGTTACATCACGTTTTAAGATAATGTTTATATTAATAAAGTTTAGATTTAAAAAATTATATAATATATAATAATTATATAATAATTATATAATAATTATATAATAACAATAACTGTTGTGTGAGTTCCAAGAATCAATTTCATATGCATAAAATGCATTTTATCGTATAAAATAAAAAATACTATAAGTGAGAAAAATGATTATATTTACAGTTTAAATAGTTTCGAGTGCAAAGGGTTAACATTAGATTTACGGAACCTGTCAAAATAATGGGTCTCTAATTCTTTAATTTACGATTATTTTTATCGTATAGAGATACATTTACGAGTTATTTATTCAATTTATATGTTACTTGCGGCAAACGTTGCAATAATATTTGTTAAAAATCAGAACAAATGTCTCATTGTTACTTTTATAAACTGATAAAACGAAGGATACAGCGACGACGAACAAAAGTTATTTTACGCCGGGTGGAACGTGTGCTCTTATCATTAGAGCGCGGATTTTATGCATTTGTGACAAAAATGAGTAGGTCAAACGGAAAACGAAGAAGAAAAATAAATTAAACGATACAAAAATACCGTTATTTTATTTTCAACAGAATAAAATAATTCGAAAAAGAATGAAATCTCTACGTAGCTCCAAAATCTTGCAATTAATGCTGACAATTTCAATTTTTCATAAAATTTTCAGTCAATTTATCGTAGTCGTGTAACGAGTGTGCACAATTAAAATAATTAGTGAGTTTAACCAATACGCTCCACATAATTGCAAAACAGAAAAGAAAAGAATTTCGTACAATTAGATCGTTGATTATTTCCGTGCCGGTTGGTTAATTATCAAATGAATTCGTATCACACGAGTAATGCTAAGTACAATTTAATTATGTAAAATTAGTTGCATCTGTGTCCGGCGAAGCGGGCAGACATAATAATCGAGTGAAACACAGCCGGAGAAATTAATTTAATGTTGAGATAATTGATAAGAATTTCGTCCGTTCGATGCATTCTATTTTCCCATTTTATCGGACGCTTTAAAAGTCGACGATTTCCGTTGGGTGCTATCCCTTCGAGTCGGGATAACTCGGCGAAATTCCACGACTTTTACGCGACCCTTAGAAGACTCTAATCTCCGTCGTTCCGTTTCTTTTTTGACTCGGTTAACGCTGGCGAGGCGATCTTTTTTCCGCGGGTAACAGCGGCAAACGACTTCCCCGGAAACAGTTGGATTCGGTCCGTTTTACTAACAGATTCAATTAATATATCCGGCCCCTTCGGCAGCATCCAAACGAGAGACGCTTCTGTCGCAGACAGGGGAGCGCGATTTCAGCCTGCAACATGACAATTCCAACGTAGCCGAGCTGGCCCGGGAAGAAGCACGGTACTTAAAGATTAGCATCATCGTCGTTCCACGTTTTCAGCGCTCGCGAATCCCCCTCGGCGTCTAATAACACCTTGTTACAGTTCGGTTTCCGTTATCGAGAATGTCCACTTGCCGCATTAAAATATTTAAACGTTTAATACATTAGCGTCGAGGGAATCGGCGGAATAGACGAAGATTCAATATGGCTGACAGTGTAACGAGCGGGCTGCGGATTTTATGCGTGTGTGGCGAGAGCGATCGGCGGAATATGAAACACTAAATGCAGAGAATTTTATGCAATATTTTATTTATGCGGTATAAACATTCACTATCTTGAGAGCAACAAACAAGAGTTAACTAGACGTTCGTTTTCATTTTTGCGATTTTTGGTACGTTGAAAGCAATCTAACAGCACTGTTAATCGGTTACTTGTTTGTGACGAGTATACTCGTAACCTAAATTCTTGTTCTTTCTTTATGACGAGTATACTCGTCGTAACATAAATTTTTGTGATTTCTTCATGACAAACGTACTCATTGTGACATAAATTCTTGCTATTTCTTCGTGACGAGTATACTCGTCGTAACATAAATTCTTGCTAGTTCTTCGTAACGTGTATACTCGTCGTGACATAAATTTTTGCTATTTCTTCGTGACGAGAATACTCGTCATGACATAAATTTTTGCTATTTCTTCGTGACGAGAATACTCGTCATGACATAAATTTTTGCTATTTCTTCGTGACGAGTATACTCGTCATAACAGATTATGGCCACTTCTTCATGACGAGTATACTCGTCGAAGACAGCTAACTGTTTAAAGAAGGATATATACTTCGATATTTATATCATATTTGTATTTCATAGAAGTATTTAAACACAATATGAAGAAAATCAAACATATACAGTACAATTACAATAACTTACACCTTTCAAAGGGACTGCAACGATTTATTTTACCGAACATTGATCTTCATTCGTTCGCCATTTTGTTAAGCTTTTTCGCAAGCTTGACAGGAGATCTCGCTAATTCAGTACCAAAAATTCAAACAATTTCCGTATTTTAAGAACTTTTGTCTTTTGCATGTTTTATTTTAACAAATAAACAATCAATTTCAATTTAAATATAAAAATGTGTTAGACCTTATTCGACAAACATGAAGTTAATTATGATCCTTGAGCGTTAGATACAATACTTGACAAGTTTCATATATCCAAAGTAATATGTAATAATATTGTACAATATATTGTACATGTAATATTAATTTTGTAATAATATATTACAAATTATATTGTTAATAAACCCATAGGGTGTTTAACAGCTTAATAAAAAAAAGAAGTTAATTACGTTCGAATATAAACAAAACACAAAGTAATTTACTACCACTCAGTAACTGGCCCCACCACCCTGCGCAGCTCCAATAGCCTGCCGTCGAGCTCGCAAAAACGGAGTTCTACAGGTAATGAAAATCGAGAAACTCGCCAAAGTAAATTTTCTCCGTTAACAACATCATTACAAGCTAAGATAAGAAGCCGTTTCCGACTAGTGATCCTTTTCCACGTAGATTCATAGCTCGGTCGAGCGCGCCCGGACTATAGATTCAATTAAGATGGGTTCGAGGCTCGTGAGGGGAGAGGGGATTACGATACACAACATTCCCTGAATGGAGAAAAATGTCTGTTCGCAGAGCGGGAGGTCTGGTATGAGGTTGCGACACACGCGATCGAGGCACGTATTCGCGTGTCGGCGGCGAGTTCGAGCGATAGCGGGACGACGCCGCCGTGCGGCGTGGCGCGGGGCGACGTTCTCTTCGTCGGTGACGGGATGGGGATGAACACACTGACGGCAGCGAGGAACCTCTCGAGTCAACGTCATGGAAACACGGGCGAGGAAGTGGAACTCGCCTGGGACAGCTTCCCAGCTGTCGCTCTGGCAAGGGTAAGTCTTTACGCCGGCGAGCGGGTCTCCGGGGCTCTCCTGCCACACTTTACCTCGTGGCGGGAGAGGCGTAATGGCAGGCTCACCTACCGGGCGACGCAGGTATTCACCGGGCATGACAGCTTCGGTGTTTATTTGTGTCGCATCGGTCGGGAAGCGACGACGGTGTGCCACCGCTGTGGTGCGGAGGAGGACTCGGCGCAGCATACGCTGTAGGAATGCCCCACCTTTTCAGCGCTGCGCCGAGTCCTAAAACGGGAAGTCAGCCACGACCTCGCTCTCTCCATCTTAGTTGGGGCCATGCTGGAGAGCCCTAGAAAATGGGCGGCAGCAATCTCCTTCTGCGAACAGGTAATGCTGCAGAAGGAGGCTGCCGGGCGAGGTCGTGAGCGGGACCGACTAGCTCGGGGGCTGCGTGTGCGCCCACGCCTCGAGCCCCCGAGCAGCTGAGGGTAGGCGGGCGGCGGGTGAACCAGCTCTTGCTAGACTTAGTGCCCGCCGCCCGCCAATAGAAGAGGTCCTCTCCTGTTGGGAGTGGGGGGTGACGACTCGCCTCTTCTTTGAGGTGACTGAGGTGACCATCGCTTTTCGCGTCCTCCTTCTTCGTCCCCTTCGCCCAGCCCCTTCTCGCACCACCCTCGCTCCGAGGATACAGGCCACCGTGGAAATTTCCACCTCCAGCCGACCGTGGAATATAGGATGGTACATTTATTAGTCGAAACTGTAGTAAATTCTACCTAATTGACGCTCAGATTGTGCACAAAAATGGGCAATTTGGGAGAGGAGATATGATTATTAAATACGATAATTATTACGATTATTAATTTCGATTATTACGATTATTAAACACGATTAATAAATGATCTTGTGGCTTGTTTTTACAATTGTTTACTATAAAAACGAGCCACGAGGCTCGAATAATCGTATCTCATCTTCCTAAATTGTCCATTTTCATTTCGAAGCTGAGGGACAATTGGGGAGAATTTACTGTACCTCATGCGCAATTATTTCTTCATAATTACGCAATTATGTCTTCGTACGGTATAATTATTTCTTTATAGAGTTGAACAATAGATTGAAATAACAATTGTATTCCTTTTATGACATGTTATACATAATTTAATCACTCAAATAAAAAAGTTAAAAAGTATGGTTTCTGTTTTAAATTTCTCTTTACCATTTCAACCAATTTTAATTTATGTAAATATTGTTTCGGCGATTGTCTGCTAAATTGAGCCTCTTCACGATTCAATGTCATTACATTTTCTCCGTATTAAAAAGTGTCCGAACATCCACTGTAACGAATGACTGGGGAAGTTATTTTCACGTTTCCAATAAATCTGTTGTTGGAGGAAAAACTCTTATCCGCTTAATTAGCATTCGCAAGTCGCCGACGTGAAGATGGAAAGACGTGCCATATGTTTCTCGAAGAAATTATTCATTCCTACACCATTTACTTCAGCAGCTTTTTCGGACTCCGAATGAATCCAAATACGCATTGCACCATTCCCTGTGGCCGTATTATTAATGGGGCTTATTAAGCTACAGTCCTTCTTGCTGCTATCGTGAAGTATTGCACGGTGTCTCATTTGTGTTGTAAATCCAATTTTATTGAAATAAGAAAACGCAACTATTGAACGTTATATGAAAGTTCTGTCATCTTCGACGTCATTTGAAGGACGTAAATAAATTTTTTCAGAAGCATACTAGAAATTTAGAAAGACACAGGAACCTATAAATAAATTCGTAAAGAAAGGAAACTTACTTTATACAAAATAAAAATTTGTTGCATCTATTGTAAGTAATAAGAACCGCTTATGGACTTTTCATGTATATATATATATATATATATATTTTTAATAATTTCAACAAATTAAGGCGTATTTAAAGTACATTAAAATATTCAATTATTATTTATAAATATATAATTATTAAATTGTAGCTATTAACTTTTATAATAAATGCACGAAAAACTGCAGTCAGTTAATCTGTAATTATAATGCACCTTGAATTTACTTGGATAGTAAATGTACTAATTAAGCAGACTTCTTTTTATCGCTGCCTAATTTTTACCAGCGAAATATCTAGTCGATGAAAACCCGGATTAGAGGCTGGCGAGAATTTGCTCACAATAGAAAAGAAAATTCGCGTCCAAGATATTTTCTCTGAAAACGTTGCAACCACGGCGGTGTAATTTTTTCCATCGGAAAGTTCGGTTACACATTTCTGGGCGAGCAGAACTGCGAATTCGACGTCGATTCGCTTCTTTTTAGCGGCACAGTGAAGTTACTTTCAGTAAAAAAAGAAAAAAAAACAAAAACGAAAGTAAAGCAAATATTAAATTTCAGCTCTTAATAGATCGTGTATCTTAACCTGATTTTGAATGTTCCCGCATTAACCGCGGGTAAACGCGCGAAAATATCAAAGGCATGAGCGGAACGTTTTGATCCTTTGCTAACAAGTTCCCCGAGATTTAAGTACAATACATGTTAAAATGCTCGTTGGTGCTCCTTGTGAGCTTCGAGCTCTGTAGAATTTTGTACGTGGTGTGCCGTCCGATTACTAAGTCTCTTAGGTATCTCGTGAGTCCCTTATGGTCTCGCGTATCTCTCACGATGTCTCTAGAGTCTCTTGTGGTCTCTCCTGACTCTCGTGTATCTCCCGAGTCCCTTGTGGTTTCGTGTCCAGTGAGTCCCTTGTGGTCTCACGAATGTCTCTCGTTAGAGGAACGGGGTCATCCCTAATATTACCTCGGTCCTCCCTACTCTTCTTGACCTAGGGTGGGCGGCAAGGAATTACGGTCCAATCACTGCAATCACAGATCCATTGAGATTGCCCCAAAGCGGTGGGCCGGGAGTTAGCAGCGAGAATGGCAAACTAACACCTGCTAAACATCCCGCGCTGATGGGCCTACGTGCCCAAACAGTGCGAGACCCAACCGTAATTGACTGGACCGTAATCAAGGACCAGGAGACGCTATGACGGGGTCGCACGTGCCCCGGAACGGCCAAAGACAGACCCATACCGTCGGGATACCCAAGCACATGGCCCCTGCCATAAATCCTGGCCACTTGACAGCAACAATACACTTGGACTTTCTCTACTTATCCGAATCGTTTTGCTTCGTTATTCTTTTTGTCGGAAGACTGCACTTAGCTTTCTCTTTACGAGTGTCTGAAATATTCTAATTTAATTTTTATTAAGAAACTAAGAATTTTACGGAATTAAGAAGACATTTGAGAAATCGAAAACCGTCAGAAGCGAAAGAATACATTGAGACAGACCTGTGTACGAGTGAAGTTTTGCAATTAATTTAAATAAATTAGGAAACGGTCATTATATTGTACGCGACAAGGTTTGCTGAACATTTATTTTTACCGCACGTACTCGTTCGTTTTATTTCATTTGTTCCGGGTGTCGTCGAAAATGGAATTGAAATTCTATCTGCAACCCACAATCAACAACGTGTTAAAATTGGATGAGTGAGAATAATAAAAATGTTTGTTACAATTTCAACTTAATGGAAAACTTTCACATTGGAGAATTGAATAGTTGTGGTTGTTAATGAGACGTCTAATGAAACAATTATTTATTCATTCTTGTTTAAATGAAATAGTTTCACTGTTTCACTGATAATGTTGTAAAATGTATTTCTTTCCATTCAATCAATGTTTTCATTAGACTGACTTTTTGTCAGAAATTAAATTCGGAAAATGGGGGACGATTATTGAAATTACTAAAATATTTCTTCGTGAAATTCGAATGAACTTCTTGCTTGAAGCACATATTGCAAATATGAATAAATATGAATAGGAATTAAATATGTAAATATGTATATAAATATCACAAATATGAACAAATGCGAATCGGATTTAATATGTAAATATGAATATAAATATCACAAATATGAATAAACGTGAATATTAATTAATATGTAAATATGAACATAAATATCACAAATATGAATAAACGTGAATATTAATTAATATGTAAATATGAACATAAATATCACAAATATGAATAAACGTGAATATTAATTAATATGTAAGTGTGAATATAAATATCACAAATATGAATAAATGTGAATAGAAATCACCATGTAAATATGAATAAAGACATCACAAATATGATAAATCTGAATAGAAATTAATGCTCAAACAAGGATGTAAATATTGCAAATATGAATCTGAATGGAATTTGTACAACCTGCGACTAAACGCAATCTTGTCAAAAAAACCATACATCCGTCGATCGCGCGAAGTGCTCAGCAGTTTTATGGTTAAAACCGATAAAAAACACAACTCGAGGTTCCGAGTGCAAGCGGGGCCAGGTGAGAGAGCGTTAAGAGCGGTTGCTGGCGGAGCCACTAGAAAATCGTCTAGGCTGTGATCGTCGGAAGCTTAAGGTGACATCTCGGTGGCTTATCCGGGCTGAGACACCCCGTGCATCATCAGCGGCAGACTATTTCGCGGGCTCGACGCGCCGAGCAGAATTCGCGACACACCCTCGTTATACCATTCATTAAGAGACTTTGCGAGTATCCACGTTGGTCGTGCGACATCAAGAACTAATTTGAAACCGGCGGCGGATTCCGCGAGATTTGAAGGAAAACGATGCGTGAACGCCGCGCCGGTCTCATTTAATTCGCTCGTCTCATCGCGTCAAGCGTAATGTAAAGAAGTGCCTCGTTTAATCGCCGTCTCCCCACCCGCCCCTCCACCCGTTCCTCTGCCTTCGTTTGCCCGACTGCACTTTCCACTTTTCCCAGTGCCAGGCCGCGAAACGTGGCCTCTTTTTACCTCGCGGTCTTTTTTTGCCGGCTGCGCGGTTACCTCCATTCACGCCGTTGTACGCGGGATTTCGCGGTAAATTCCACGACAGTTATTGTCTAGACTAGAGCATTAACGAGGCCGAAGCCTGCTCTGACCGGGCGAAGTGGTGCTCACTTATGCCGGTCGATGGATAATCAGCGGTGAACAGCTGCGAAGGAACCGGGACTTGGATCCATCGCGCCCTCGCTGTTAAGTTCATTGGACCGGGGAGTCAGAAGACCCGGTCTTAACTCATCTGTCGGCTGCAAGGAGTTGTATGTTTGTTTTAAGTATTTCGCCGGCTATAATGCCGGCGATAATAATATGAAAGTAGTGATGGTCGTTCTGCCAGGCGACCGCGGCGGCGGGTGCTCGGCACCGCACGCCAACCGCTACAACGGCATTTCTTGCCGTCTTGCCGCCCCCAAGATACCACACGACAGCAATAGTGCAGCGTGCTAGGCCAGCGGGCGGCTATTTACGTATTTGCTTCTGATAAATTTATAGAGCTGACTGCTGAACCCAACACAGCCAGCCCGTGTCATTGAAGTAATTTTGGCACCGCTCGACAAACCAAAGGGCTGCAGATGCATTCTACCCAGACAAGCCCGAAGGCCGCGGGTAGGAAATACACCACCGACAAGCCCGAGGGCCGCGGGTGGTAGTAGCAATAATACCGTCGACCACGGTAGCGGGCGCCAAGCGCCACACGCAAGCACCGCGTCGACCCAGCGTCACAGACCTGTAGTAGGGAAGTCAATTGTAATCATGTCATGCACCACCATGTTTATATCTATCATTGGCCCCTGCTCTTGCCTCTCTTGTCACCTGTTAGCGCGCACATGAACTTAACGAGATCCATGTCCAATTCTAACAAGTTACTCCTCTGCGCGCAGGTCCTAGCAAAAGAAACGCTCGCCGCTAACGCAGAGGGATGCCATTGCCCTGTTTTGCCGCCCATACTGATGTGCGTTGCCCAGTCTCCGCCGCGAGGAGGCGGGGTTGGTCTTTGGAGACCAAATTCCACGACAATGTTCCTTCCAGAATCTCGAGAGGTTTCGACGGTACTTTCGAGCGCGGCTTATTATCGTGTCGATGTAAATGGCCGTTCGCCGCGCCAGCGAGAACCAAAGCGAACGGAACCGATATTCCGGTTTGGTGACGCCGTCTCGCAAAGCTTATCATCCCTTATACCAAGGCGGCTTCCGGGTTCCCCGCCGATTCTATTCTGTTTCCCTTTTGTTTCCACGCCGTTTATCGACCTGCCGCGGATATCTATTCTCGTACACGCAGCGCGCAGCTCAGCTGTTCCGCTCCGGGAACATGGAACGTGCAGGGTCTTCGACGACTAGGATTACTGTTGGTAACGAAACGGCCGTTTCGGAGCTTTACGGAAAGAGGCATACGGATGACTTTTTCCTCTGCCGATACATTCGTCTCCCCCCCCTTTTTTACGTTTTTGTTTTTTAGGGTAAGTACGTCATTCACTGAGCCTATTACAGCGACGACCGATGTTCTAAAAAATCCGCAGTACTTTTTATCTGTGTTGCTCGTCTTGAACATTTCGATTGTACATCGATGTCTTTTGTATATGTACATATATCGATTCAAGTATAGAGAGAACGCGAAATATTTAATAAAATATGCAAGACAGTTTTTTAGCGAGGTACTGTGTCCATCAAAGTGATGTTCGAAGTTTTCGACAAATTGAACGGTTTTTTTACCTATATCTCACTTTTTGATACATTTCAATTATTCGTTGGTGTCTTTTGCATTAGTACAAATTTGATCATTATTGAAATATAGAAGGAACACAAGATGTTTGGCAAAATACACAAAAGAGTTTTCGAGCGAACTACCGTGTCCACTAAGCAGTTAACTACTGCGTGATAATTATGTTTGTATTTGTCGAATAAATCATATTAAATTCTCGCATTCTTTTATTTTGTTCAATTTCCAATAACAAAAATGTAACGCATCTTATTGGATAAATACGGAATTAAATATACCTGTCAATTAGTGTAGGATAATTAATTTTCTATTTACCGAATATGTCATATTAAATATTCGTATTTTTCTTATTTTGTTCAATTTCCAATAGAAAAAATGTAACGCGTCTAATTCGATAAATATAAAATGAATTATCCCTGTCAACGAACCAAAGGCACAGCAATCGGTCACCCCACAGTAACCGGCTCCACTTCCCTAACATTCGGCGGATACCGTCTGGAAACTGTGAACGTGACGCGGTTACACTCACCGAAGTTAGCTATTATTTCTTTTTTATCCCTGAGCCATTCCTCTATTTCCCCACGCGATACCGAGTGTGTTTACTGGTACTTTCGAGGCCGGAATGCGCGACTGGTATTTCGGTATCATCCGCGAAGGATGCGGAATGATCGCGGAATGTGAGAATCGTCTGAATCTCGGAAACAGCGTTTTCGTCATGTTCGCGACATAAACCTGGTCGAAGAAGAGACAGAGGCGAGCCAAACTTTCTCGAGATGATGGAATTCCGTGGCGTACGCGCGGTCCCGAGTTTTGCTGGGACAAATTCCGCGCGTATACGCAATCGCCGTAAACGGCTCGAACGCAATTAGAGCCAGACGTTTCGCTTTGACTGAAGTCCTAACGGCACCGCATCCGACGAATCAATCCGGAACAGTAATTAAGAATGGCATCGTGGGACACCTTTGTGCGTATCGTCCTCGGCGGTCGTCCATCCTTTATAGTTTTCCCGTTAATTACGCGTGCCTGCCGCGACTCCAAGCTCACCGTCGCGGAGCTACGTCTACGACGGAAGCAATAAAATTGTAATCACGGACGTCGGTCTCGCAGTCGGGCAATAATACGATTCTTACGTTGCTCGAGGAAATTGCAGTGGATCCGTTGGACGCTGAGTATCCCCGGTGAGATTTATTCAACGTTTTCGACACATTTTTCTTGTACCGGATGCTCGGCGGAACGCGTTCCCCGCTACTCACAATGTGTTTAACGAGCGCAGAGTGTTAGTCGCTAAGGTAACTAGGTCGAGATGATCGAGTTAAGTCTAAAAGCGGCATTCGGGGTGGAAAGGGAAGGGAACGATAAGCATTTTATCTTTTGCACTGTGGAAAATGTTGAGTGACACGTGTACAAGCTCCCGATACCTTCCGGCGAACGTGTTTCGCGGTGGAAATAAAGCAATTGTCGTTGCACAAACTGTGCTCGCGCCGTTTAGGTAGATCTTTGATCATTCCGTTCGTACAGAAAATGGTTTCATTGCTTTTATAAAGGTGCTTACGGATCATTCGCGTTCAGGACTGCCATCGGAGGTAGACGAAAACGAAGTTCGAAATTTAAAAAATTTTTAAAATTGATAAAAATACAAAATTCATCGGTCCAAGCGATTTCTGAAATGTCCAATGTCTCGAGGTCAACCTAGAAACATATTGAAGCTTCAAATAGACCACTTTATGGAACTGGTAAGATATTAAGAAAGATATTTGTAAGTATTGGACGGAACTGGCGCTGTCGTTGATCTTTTTTTATTCGATACGAACAAATAATTGCTCCAGCTACAATTGAGCCGTTTATTTTGAAAGTGGCACAAGTTACTTTTTCAAAAAAATCGAGTTAATGGCAACACTAATTACAATTGAACGGTATCTTTTCATTAAAAAAAAAGTGACTTATGCCACTTTCAAAATAAACGGCTCAATTATAATTTGTAAACTCTTATTGACTGCTTGCATTCTTTGTTCTTCACATAAATTTCATTTCAGCTGTTAGCAAACAGTGAAACGAAATATGTACGTACTAGGATCGATGCTCCCTGGAAGTAGAAATATCCAGTGACTGTCAGACACGGTACAAATAACGATCTCAATAAATTTTCGTGCTCGACTCTTTCACAATCGGATCTGTACGAGGAAAAATGTGTCTGTACACTTTCGATCTTCTTTTTTGCTCGCGTACAGTCATTCGATTTATACCGTATCTCTGACTATGAAAGTTCATCGACACGTTTGGTCGAACGAAAGGCCAAATATTTTTGCGTTCTGGTGTTCACGCCGTGACTTCCGGCCAGGGAAATGCCATAACGACATATCTTCCTTCGGCTAAAAATCGACAAGAGGTCCATTTAGGACCAAAAGGTTTACTTTTGTAATATTCTGATATAAAAATAGTTTATTATCTAAGAATTTCATATTGAGTTCTCTGATGGATGATAATATATTTAAATAATACAATGATTAGATGATAAAACGTTTCGATAGCAGAATATTGGAATAATAAATGGTCTGATAAGACAATACAAGATGTATAAATTATAAAAGAGTAAAATATATATTTGGTATCTCTGTGCACACCATTTTAATTTTCTATTATATAAATATCGTCAGTATAGTCAAGCTTGAACGATAATAATTACTGGTTTTATTGACATACTGACGATATTTATAGGAAATAGAAATGGTGTGCACAAAGATACCGAATAGATTTTTTACTCTTTTATAATTTATACATCTTGTATTGTCTTATCAGACCACTTATTTTTGCAATATTCTGCTATCCAAACGTTTCATCATCTAATCATTGTATTATTTAAATATATTACCATACAGCAGAGAACTCGAATGAAATTCTTCCATCATAAACTATTTTTGTGTCAGTATATTACAAAAATAAGTAAATATCCATTGGATATCCATACTTGAACGATAATAATTACTGGTTTTTATTAGCATACTGACGATATATATAGAAAATAAAAATAGTGAGCACAAAGGTTCCAAAAAGATTTTTACCTCTTTAATAATTTATATATCTCGTACTGTCTTATCAGACCATTTATTTTTGCAATATTCGGCTATCCAAACGTTTTATCTCATAATCATTATATTATTCAAATATATTATCATCTAGCAGAGAAGTCGAATGAAATGCTTAGATAATAATCTATTTTTGTGTCAGAATATAACAAAAGTAAACCTTCAAATAAGGAAGTACTATATTTGACCACTAGGTTATAAGAATTATCAAGAACCGATATACTTAAAAAATGATAAAGTAAGTAACAGCTTCAAGGAAACAAATAATCGCGGACCAGAAACTGATCGCGACTAACTAAGATCAGAGTTACCGGGTACTATTCAGACTGTTCGGGGCATGGTACACCGAATCTTGATACAGATATAATTACAGAGTCATCCGATATTATTTACTCTCAGCCCCGTGCATTCATCCGATACGATTCAGGTAAGGTATTGTTATACGATATGCGTAGTTCATTGGGGACACAGAAGGAGCCGACAAACGCAACCGTTCGTTCGGACCAACACAGAACTGCATAATCTATAGTCTATAGCATAGAATATGTAGATTCTATACCATCGACCTGGCTGCTATTTATGACGATCCTAGAGTGCCCAGATTTTTTCTAGCGAACTTTCAAGAGTTACCTCGCATGCGCGAAGTCGTAGAGCATCTTAGGGATTTCAGGATATTCTGGATATCCTAGTATTCCCTGTCCAGGATGGTCCCGAGGTCTTCGAAGCTTCTATGGAGTCCCCAACTTGCGAAATCCTTGAAATCCCTGATACTCGATTAGACCTGTTCGATACACGAAACCTCGGAAGTCGAGGTCCATAAGACTGCTCAGACCCCACATGTGTCAGATTGTGCTATTAATTCCCGGTTCGAATGGTATAGCGGCGGTCTTTACTGAAAGTACACAAAAGCGGAGTGGAGCATTGTCATTGTTAGGCATTACTTGGCGGTTTAGTGGAGCAGCAGTTCGGATTGCCAGCCGAATTACCAGACTTGGTTATTGATAGAAACACACGTGCGTTAGTGAAATAATTTGCCCAGTCAAGTATATGAAAGAGCATGGTATTTAATAGCAAGTATACATAATGTAGTAGACATTACTACTTTCTTTGTCTTTTTAAGCAGGCTGTACTAAACGAATAACAAGTATAACGTTTGTATTTTTATTGCGTGGGTATTATGTTCGTTATCAAGTTGGGTGAAACTCTCGACATACTTTTCTAAAGACAGTACTCCATACAGTACAAAACTAGCACTGGAATATCTCTGTTTCTTTTTTAATATGAAAAAATATTATTAACAGATGTCTCACGGTTAATAAGCTGAAAATGTCTATGAAACTGATATTTTTCTTGGTATCTTTCCTTCGAATCATTTCTCTATAAAACGAGATAATTTTTTTTCTTCTGACTTTATTTACTTTAATTCCTAGATACTGATAATGGAAGAATCGAATTTTGTTTCAACTCGTGACTGACTCATTTACTGCACTGCAAATGGTTAAAAACATTCTTGGTAAATCGGAATAATATTTTAAAAACTAACCAATTTACTAAAGTCATTAAACTTTAAAATATTGGGCAAATCTAGCAATCGATTGAAATGATGAAAAAGATTGGAATAATGAATAAGGTTAAAAGCTGATGAAAATTTAGAGAATACTTGCCGTAGATCCCGGTAACACGGACGGCTGAAAATACCATCGAAATCTGTGCTCGACTCGCGTAGTTATCGCATTTCCATCTCGTACGTGCAAGCATTTATCCATCGAATGATTCCGCGACAATATTTCCAGCGGTCGCAGACGATTTACAACAGAAATGCAACGCGACAGAGTCGCATACTAAATTTCAGCCGCATTAAATACCGCGGCGCCGAATGCATGCCGCAGCACCCGCGACATTTATTTCGCGTCGCGCAATCCAATTTGCATCTGTTTCTCTTTACGCGTATCCATTTTTCGCGAACCATTCGAAACGCGCGAATCGGATTTCCGCGGCGGGGGGGGGGCGACGCCGAGCCCGGCACCGAACTTTCCAACAAACTCAATTGGGATTTCGTGTATCGTATCCTGGTCGATTAAAGACATGCTTATTATTCGAACGAAGTAATCGAGCTTTCCACGCACGGTTAAAATCCGGACGGCGTGCCGGTGCACGCCTTTCGCCTTTCGGAGTCGCAGCTTAGAAAATTTGCATAACGATATACAGACGTAATTGGAGCCTCTCTAATGCTGTTGTAGGTCAGATGAGCCAATTACTGTGCCTCGTTAGCGGACTCCTGGCGTTCCCACTGCTGAAAACAAATCCAGCAATTTAATGAACAGTTTTGAAGAACTCAAAGGTACAGAGTTTCTCAATAGAGATAACTGTATCAACAAAATTTCCTGTTTACGTTTCTTCTTCTCGAAAATACGATTTGATGATGATTCAGAGATGATTAAAATTTTCAGGTTATGTAGGTTATTTGAACAAATAATCACTGTTTTGTTCTCCGGTAATTTTAATTCGTTTCACCAACACAATTCGTTCACTATTTTCTCGAGTTTTGCTGAAAAATTCACGAAATCGATATAAAAAAGTTCAAACAAATTTTATAGTATTAGAAGAAATTAATTTGAATTTAAATAGAAATGTTTGGTATATCTTTTTCGATTATGTTATTTATGCTTGAAAATATACAAAAGACGCAGTAATTGGCTAGCTCACAGTAATTGGCTCCAGTGTCCTACACGTTCAATTAGCGAGGCCCCCCTCGGCCTCGCAGTTGGACGAGTCGCAAGTGGCCCTCGGGAACCCGTGAGGTCGCCGAAATATTGCCGTAGATCGGACGAAAAAATCGCGCGGCACCTAAAACCGGGAGATATATGTCCACGGATAATATGTGATCATTGCTTTTGCACCCATACTCCTTAGCCCTCCCGCGTTTTACGAATGGAATTCTTCTTCCGCTCGGCCCCTTTTCCGAGTCCTTGGGGCTGTTCCTCCTAGATCAGCAGTTATCGTTCGTCCGCGCTAAATAAGGCGAACGCTGTGTCGCCGATGAATCGATCAACTCGGTGATCTATGTATCCTTTTTCTTGTGGCTACCGAAATTTCAGTTTTTTAGGCGTGCATTTGACGCGACATCGGCGTTGGAGTCGCCTCTTTGTCGCGCAAACTGTTGCGCGATTGCGTGTCCCTCGGCGACGAAAAGCGCGGTCGCAGCTGCGATAATTATGAACGAATGTGTCGGAAATTTGACGTCGAAGTTTCGCGACACCGCGAGTCAAACCTGAGAATTGTGCGCCCGATTGTTTGAGCCATTAAGCTTACGGCCAAGTGGCGTGCCTTACCCGAAGGATGTAATGTACCATTTGCCTTCAGATTCCGGCAAGCGTGTAACATAATATTCCTTGGAAATTGCACCAGCGAACTTGAATTTTTCACGCGTTTAACGCGCCAACCGCTCTCCAAATTGATGTCGGAGTAGTTAGTTCAAATTGAATCTGAAGTTTCAACACTCTTCCGCAGCGCCGGGAAAGAGGGTATTGATAATTCCCGTTAATCGAAGATTGAACATCATCGATCATACTTTCACTGTACTTTGGTCTGTGTATACCTATTTTTACCACGTCACTTTTCTAATCGTTCTAGGGAAAGTTGAGAAGCCGGCTGAGGAAAAGTGATTTAACTTAGAAAATTGTTTCGGATAGAAATTTTAAAAAGTGTCCTCTGACCCATTTCGTAGAAATAATGTTAAACGGAAATTTTGAGAGGTGTCTTTTCTCCCCTTTCGTAAAGATACTATTAAATTAACGTTGTATAAAGTGTCGTTTCACCCATTCCGTAGAAATAATGCTAAACGAAAATTTGATGAAGTGTCGTCTTTAACCCCTTATGTAGAAATACTGTTAAATTAAAATCTCATTTTGTCCCCTCTCTCGACTCCTTTCTCAGAAATTAGGCGAAACGAAAACTTTGAAAGATATTTTTGACGCTTCTGTAAAAACATAAATTAAAATTCAGATTTTTAAATGTGCTTTGGCGGCGGTCATAGTGTGTGTGCTTGGGTGAGAAAAGGAGAGGGGAGGCGTTTCGTCCGGAGCCCGCTAGAGGATTCATCAGTAAGGCTATCCTAGCGGGCCCTTGCCTTACACGTGGTAGTAGGACGAAGTCTCTGTATATATAGGGATCGAGGCGGATCGGTTACTAGCGGGAAGAGGAGCCCTCTGCTGGCGGGTCTGGAGGTAGCCGCCACAGTGCTTTTCACTATTTTGGTAAAAAGTAGAGTTAATCGAATTGTTCGATTTATTTGCGTTTTCATAAATTCATATTCTTATATAATGACACGCGAATACAATCTCGCAAATAAGTGAGCTTTAAGGATTGCACGAAATCAAGACTGTAATATCGCGTTCGAAAATTTATTAATATTACGTTTCGCTGGTAGTACGACGTGTTTCCCCGAGGTGCCCTTTCGTTCTACTTTATTTCGCACTTCTAGCGCTTCCTGCCGCTTGGGCTTTATCTGGTTCCCTTGTCCTTGTTGTTCGGAAACGAACAGAATCAGGAAAAGTTTCCGCACAGTCTTTTAAGACTTTTAGGACTTCAATATTGTCTCCGAAGTGGCTTATTACTCCTGCGAACAATATCCGTGGTACTGGAAACAGATTTTGCTCCGGCTCTATTTGCTGTTGCGAGGAATTCCTCGAAACTGGAATCAATTCAGAAACACATTGAATATCTGAAGCTTATATTATTATATAAGCTTCGGATATTATAATATCCGATATAATATAATAATTTATATAATAAAATTTAAATTTATATATATTATATAATAATATAAAGCTTATATTATAATATAATATTATATTATTAGAATTTACATGATGCCGTTTAGTCAATCAATTTTTGTGCACTGCAAAAATCAATCGATGGAACAATGCGGTGGTTATAAAAACTGTTACTCTAATTTCACCGGTAATTACAAACATTTCATTTGCTAAAATAATGCAATTAATTGTTGAACAAACGAACGAAATATTTGTTGTTGGCATTTTTATACTTGTAATTTCATAACGTTAATATTAAACGTCGTCTGTGAAATTCTGTGCTGCATATAGTATTGCAAATGGTTCAAACAAATAATTCTTCCTAAAACGCGTGTATTTATATTCAAATGACATCTCTTACATGGAAATATTTCATGTGAAATGTATTTAGACAATATATTGTAGAATAAAAGATATTGGTTCTATTGTACATTTATGCTATCTTACTCCACAATTATTCGAACCGACAAGCCAAATTTGAGAACACCGTCGAAATTAGTGTTCATTTGGTATTCGCGCGACGACTGCGATTACGATTACGACGGCGAAAAAAAAATGGAAAATAAAGAGATTCTAAAAGTTTTCAAATGTTCCGAGTTATACCAGGAACAGAGCGAACTCCACTTATTAGCGGACGTAACCTATCTGTTCGTCCCTGGGATGAGTTACTTTTCCTCTTTCGGACTCTTTTTCAGTTCTCTTCCTACATCTATCCGTTCTGCTTAAACTTTCCGGGCAAGTCCTCAGGGGTTTCGAGCACTTTCCAGCGCTGACTGAACCTCGTGTTATTGTCATATGGATGTAATTCTTTCTTGCTGCGCGAAGTCGATGTGAACTCGATCATGTACGAATAGATTCTGCTGGACCCTTTTCATTCGTGATTTACGCGGTACCCATTCCGGTGCTCGTACATCAGTTTCTCCCTCGATCATTTCACTTTTGCAACGTCCTGTACACTTGCGAGGATCAGTCAATAATTAAGTTAACCTAAAAAATATGGGCAATTTGGGAAGAGATACGCTTAATCGAGCCTCGCGGATCATTTTTATAGCTGCCTGTTGTCGACGATTATGAAAACGATATGTAATCATATGATACATAATTCACCGGAAAGAATGGATCTCATGAAATCCCCCTTATCAGAAGCTCCGCCCGGTTAATTTGAACTTGACATGGTTAATCCTAAACGTGCGGACTGCACGTGGCAGCCCGTATTTTACGGTTCCGCGCGATTTCCGCCATAACTAATTAAACGTCGTATTAGGCTCCGACTTTCTGCCAGTTTCTTTCGACATTAAACACCTTTTCTCATTTATTACTGACTAAAATTTCACGAAATTAAAGTATTTCATTTCATTAAATTACGAATTGCCAAGCAAACTTGTATCTCGTGACTCGCATTTCCAATATTATTACGTTTCGCGGGTATTAATAAAATTAGGAAATTATGACGGGTTAGCGTGAAAATCAATTTTCAAATCTGATAATTCAATCATTTTCGATCGCCCATATGTAGACGACGCGGCTGTCAAAGTGTTAAAGTACAAAAAAGAATTTTTAAGAGAAAAATTGTCAAAAGATATTTAACTTATCAATTAATTCGTTCGATAAATAAGAGCAAAGTTTGTAATTTACTAATATAAGAAGGGTATACTATTTCCCTTTGTTTTACTGTTCTTCCTTTCACATGTATGTGTAATATTTAATTAATGATCCTTGATTGCAATTGATCCTTGTTTCCAATGTATCATTGTTTATACTTTCTAGTGAGTTTGTTAGTTAACTATTGCTGCTCGTAACTGTACAAGTTGTACGTTAACCTACACCTAAATGAACTAGTGACGTCACGCAGAAGCGTTCTTTCATTCCGGTTCGTTCCTTTTGTTTTCAAGAACACGAATCGAGCGAGCCCAGCACGCTCTAAATTACACTAAAACCACACACAACGTATCTCTTGACTGACTTTCTCAGCTACTTGGTCCCGGCAAACAGTTTTTGTTGGAGGCGGTGGCGGGATCACGTTCAGTTCGCCGAAGATACCGTAAAATTTACAATCAAGATGTTCACCCGAGGAAACGTATATCGAAAGGGATTTGCATTTGAAAGTGTGTATTCTGACACCTAAATTAGGCTGTTCATAGTTCGTACATCAAAGTTCAGCCGGCGAAGTTCCCATCTCGTCTCGGAACTCCCCATCGCGTGCGCGCGGGAACAGATTTACGTTCCGAAATTTCGCGGAAACTGCAACCGTCAGCGAAAGTTCGACGGCTCCGGTCCTCGAAACGTGACCAAATAAAAGTCTGTGTGTTTGACGAAAGCGGGGATCCCGGAATTCGCGTTAACGCTTTTCATTAAAAATCGACGTCAACCTGGCAACGGTTGATGATCACTTGCGAAACGGTATATCTCGCCGCGGTTGCAGATCCGGAAAGTCATTACAACTTGACACACTTTTACAATGTTTTTTACGAGTGCTGCATTAGAGCCTGCACGTCACGTGTATCCTGTCTTACAAACGACGACTGTTCATATAGGGTGTCTCGTGAAAACGAAGCGAGAATACTGTCTATGGGATCGATGACCGAGAACCATGTTAGTTCGGAAATTATTCACACTAAATAGAGCACTCGAAGTGACTGACCTGCGTTATTTAAAAAAAATGACATTACTGCATTTATTTAAACTTACTAAAGAAAATGTAGTTAATTATTTTCTGCGAAAGTAAAATAGATTTTCTACGTTTTTAAAAGGAAAAGTGAGAAACCGATTATTATTACTATGAACAGGGTTTGATAGATTTAGTGTTAAAACGTGATTTCAGAGATCAAGCTAAGATGGTGAGTGTCTTTTTTTATTACTGTTGATGCCACAGATCCACACTTATATGTTAGTACGTTACTTGTGTATATAATTATTATTAATAGTTCACCATGATATAAAGCAGGCAAAGAACAATAAAGTAAATTATTCTTGAACTTGTACAATTTAGAAGAATTTCACATTACAAATTGATGAATTAGTAAACGCAATATTAAAATATTGCAAAATTAAAATATTGCAATAAAATGAAACGCTTGAGCCACCTTGTACTGCTCATCTCTGGCAAACCTCTGGAAAAACATTCGATGAAACAAACCGTGCATTTGCAAAATTAATTATCAACGTATCGGTTGCAGAAAATATTTTTATTAGCGCTAAAAGCCGGTTCAACAATAACAGCTCCGCTCGCACAAATATATTAAACGTATTGACAACGGTTCCGCGAATGTGGGCCGGGTAAATACCATAATGAACCATATATACGAGAACAGTAGCGAACCAACGTGGAGAAATAAGTGGGAAATTCTGAATAGAATTTTTCCCAGAATCCCTTCATATTGCTCAATTGAATACGGATTTTAACTAGGCCTGCGAGTCGTTCTATACGATTTCATTTGCAGCTTTGCACGAAAATGACAAATTACATTTTATACCCATTGTCGCTTGACAAATTTCTGTTTTCGCGCTCTGCGATTTATCTCTGTTATTTCCTGATGTGGAAAAAATGTACGAAAATAGTTGTTGGTGCAAATTTTTGGGAAAATTTAGACAATTTTCAATTTCGTAGTTCCCTTGGAATTATTTCGAATTTTCTGCGCGGAGTTATTTTTAAGGCTGCTTTTTTAAACAGCTTTAATAATACGATGGTAAAAGGCAATCGGTATTATTAAAAAACACGAGAAAATAACATTGTAGTTTCGTCATTATTTTGCATCTAGAGATTCATATTTCCTAGTTTCGAGTTTCCAGTTCTTGTATAATGGTGCACAAAATTCGAGCGAACAGAGGGTTTACAGAAATACGCGAAATCCTAATGAACTAATAGCAAATGAAGATATGGTGATAATTTATTGCGTGCATTTAACGGCGTCTTTCGCCAATATTTTTTTCTATTTATTTAATGGCGCTTCGTTCAATTAAGCTCACATGTATTAACCATTTATAATCGAATTGTTCGGATAGTTGTAAGCGAATAACGGCTCGGTTTGCATATCAAACAAAGTAGCAATATGCTCGATCCAGTATAATCGTTGATCTCCGGTAAAAAAATTGTCGTCGGGTCAATTATCTCGCGTGATGTTGGCGAGATCAATTGCTCGTTTCATCGGTTGCGCCCGTTTGCGGAATAACGATTTATCGGCGGATTGCGCACCGGGTGACGTTTATCAGGATAATAATTAATCGAAGGATGGCGTAAATGAATAATGGACTTCCGAAACCGTTGGCATTAAAGTGACACCGTCCGGACGTTCGCTATTCTTGGAATCTCCGCAACGCGTAAATCGTAGGAATGACCGCCTCTATCTGTTAGTGTTTCAGAAGTCAGACGCAACAATCGAAACGATAAACCAAAAAATTTTGCTTTCTCGTGTCTACGATAATCGCTCTTGGAAGCTGTAGAGTCGAATACGGAGATTTCGTAAAATCTTGCATATAATTTTTGGTCGGATTAGTATACTCAGTAAGTATAGCGTTGTGTAATTGAAAATGGAAACATTACAACTACAAAAACAACTAAACATAAGAATCTAATTAGTTTCGAAGATAATTTTCGAGACGCCGCACATTCCAGAGGGTTGTTTCAACCCTCTCGAATTCAAGTATCACTTAACTTTCCTGCTATATTTGCTTTTAACAACAGAAACCTGGACGGAGTACGTGAGAATTGAAGGTATGCAGTCGGGCGAAATCCCTGGTGGGGAAAATGAAGCGGGATAAAGCATACATTCAATATTACAAAGTTCCGGGGTAACATTCCTGCGGCACGGAGGAAACACCATGGTTAACCAAATCGGAAGTCGCGGGCAACACAACGTTTCCCATTGAAAACTGGAGCAAAATTCAAGGGAGAATTTTAAGGGACGTGTCACTCACAGTGTCGCTAAGGTAAGGACCACTCAGGCAAAAGTAAACGAGCAGAAAACAACAGATTTCTTTAAAAAGCAGAGAGCAAAGAAATAAACGTGCAGCAGGAAGAACATAAGGTAAAGACACTTTGCATCAGAGAAAATAGTATCGTGCAACATTTCCGTCGTCGTCGTCGTCTGTGCCGTCGGGGCTCTGTAAAAGCCATTTACGTTCAACTTGGACGGGTAGATGTACATGCGTAGAGGAGAAGATAGAGATACAAGCGTAGAGGTAGATGTAGAGGTACATGCGTAGAGGTAGAGGTAGAGGTACATGCGCTGAAGTCGAGGTGTAGGTAGAGGTACACGCATAGAAGTAGAGATAGAGGAACATACGTAGTGGTACAGGTAGTGATACAGGCGTAGAGTTAGAGGTAGAGGTACATGCAAAGAGGTAGAGGTAGAGGCGTAGTGGTAGAGTACATGAACCTCTATCTCTACCTGTACGCATGTACCTCTACCGACGCAAGTACCTCTAACTCTACCCCGACGCACGTACCTCTACCTCTACACCTATACCTCTACCTCCATCTCTATCTCTACCCTTGCGCCTGGTACCTCTACCTCTACTCTACGTATGTGCGTCTACCACTACCTCTACCTCTACCTCGAGCTCTGTGCATGTACCTCTACTTCTACCTCTACGCATGTAACTCTACCACTACCTCTACACATGTACCTCTTACTCTACCCCGACGCATCTACCCCTAACTCTAACCCGACGCACGTACCACTATCTCTACGCAAGTACCTCTACCTCTACCTCTACGCATGTACATCTAACTCTACCCCTACGCATGTACCTCTACCTCTATGCATGTACCTGTACCTCTACTTCTACGCCTATACCACTACCTATACATCTACCTCTACCCTTGCGCCCAGTACCTCTACCTCTACCTCTACGTCTGTACGTTTACCTCTACCTCTACCTCTAGCTCTACCTCTACCTCTACGTCTATCTCTACTCTACCTCTACCGCTACGGCTGTACCTCTACCTCTACCACTACCTCTATGCCTATACCTCTACCTATACACCTGTACAACTACCTCTACTTCTACGCCTGTACCTCTAACTCTACTTCTACGCATGTACCTCTAACTCTAAACCGACGCATGTACCTCTAACTCTAAACCGACGCATGTACCTCTACCTCTACGCATGTACCTCAAACGCTACCTCTACGCATGTACCTCTACCTCTACCGCTACGTATGTGCCTCTATCTCTATCTCTACCTCCACCTGTTACCTCCATCCACCTTACCAACCTCCACCTTTACGTTGTTTCACTTCGTTTCGCATTCATCATTTACGTTATTTTACGTGTTTTACTTTGCTTTACGTTATTTCGCCTTGTCTCACGTTGTTATTTATTACAGTTTTATGTTCTTCTGCGTTCTTATGCTTTGTTTTTAGGTTGTTTTATATTGTTTTACGTTGCTGTACGTTGCGTCAAGTTGTTTTTTTTGTTTCGCATTGATGATTTACATTATTTTACTTTGATTTTATATTGGTTTACGTTGCTTTACCTTGCTATACGTTGTTTTAAGTTGTCTCACGTTGTTTTTTAAATAGTATTACGTTGTTCTACGTTGTTATACATTGTTTTTACGTCGACTTATACTGTTTTACATTGGTTTATGTTGTGTTACGTTCTTTTACTTTGTTTCGCATTCATGATTTACGTTGTTTTACAATGATTTACGTTGTTTTCTTTGTTTGGCGTTGTTTTTAAAAGAGTATAGCTTTGGTTTACGTTGTTATACATTGTGTTTCGTTGTTTTATTTTGTTTTACATAGCTTCACGTTGTGTTACGTTGTTTTGCTTTGTTTCGCATATATGGTTTATGTTTTTTCTCGGTATTTTACCATGTCTCTCTTTGTTTCGCTATGTTAACAAACGTTGTTTTACGTTGATTGACATTGTTTTTACGTTGTTTTACTTTGTTTTGCCTTGCTTTTCGTTGTTTTACGTTGTCTCACGTTGTTGTTTAAAACAGTATTACGTTGTTCTACGTTGTTATACATTGTTTTTACGTTCTTTTATACTGTTTTACATTGGTTTATGTTGTGTTTCGTACTTTTACTTTGTTTCGCATTCATGATTTACGTTGTTTTACGATGATTTACGTTGTTTTCTTTGTTTGGCGTTGTTTTTAAAACCATATTGTTGTGTTTTACGTTGTTATACATTGCTTTTACGTTGTTCTATGTTTTACGTTATTTTACGTTGTTATACATTGTTTTTACGTTGTTTTACGTTTTTTTACATTATTTTACGTTGTTTTACTTTTTTTTATCGTTGTTTTACGTTATTTTACCTTTCTTTACGTTGTTTTACGTTGTCTCACGTTGTTGTTTAAAACAGTATTACGTAGGTCTACGTTGCTACAGTATGCTTTTACGACGTTTAATTATTTTTACATTATCTAACGTTGCTTTACTTTATTTCTACGTTGTTTTACGTTGTTTTACGTTGTTTTACCTTGCTTTACGTTGTTTTACGTTGTCTCAAGATGTTGTTTAAAACAGTATTACGTTGTTCTATCATTGCTTTACGTTGTTTTATTTTGTTTTACATAGCTTTACGTTGTGTGACGTTGTTTTACTTTGTTTCGCATATATGATTTATGTTTTTCACGTCGTTTTACCTTGTTTTTCTTTTTTTCGCGTTAATGATTATCGTTTTCTACATTGTTTTGCTTGTTTTTCTTTGTTTCGCTATAATGATTTACGTTGTTTTACTTTGTTTTTACGTTGTAGTACATTATTTTACCTTCCTTTACGTTTATTTACGCTTTCTCACGTTGTTGATTAAACAACCTCGATTATTACGTAAAACAAGTTAAAACAACATAAAAACGTCGTAAAAACAAAATAAAACAACGTAAAACAACATAAATTATCAATGCAAAACAAAGAAAAACTTAGTAAAACAACGTAGAGCAATGTAAAAGAATATAAAACAACGTAACAACAATGTATAACAACGTAGAACAACGTAATACGGTTTTAAACAACTACGTGAGACAACGGGAAACAACGTAAATCAAGGTAAAACAACACAAAACAACGTAAAAACAAAGTAATGCAACGTACAACAACGTAATGCGAAACATACGATTAAGAAACAACCCACGTGATCAAACGATCTAGTTTCAAATCTATGCGAATTAGAATATTTATCTACAAATTTACGCAGAACACGTGATTTAGCTACAAATCAATGCGAAATATATGATGTAGCTTCAAATGCATACCAGACAAACGAATTTAACTTCAAATTGATGCGAAACACGTGATTTAGATTCAAATTCATGCAAAACACATGATTTAGCTTCAAATTCATGCGAAACCTGAAGATTTATCTTCAAATCTATGGAAAGAAACGATTAAGCTACAAATCCATGCGAAATAAACGATTTATCTACAAATCCATACGGACCAAACGATTAGCTTCAAATGCATGCGAAATAGAAGATTTATCTTCAAATTCATCCGAATAAACGATTTAGCTTCAAATGCATACAATATAAATGATATAGGTTCAAATCCATGCGAAACAAACGATCTAGGGTCAAATCTATGCGACATAGATATCTTCGCTTCAAACTCAGGCGACATACACGATTTAGCTTCAAATCTATGCAAAATAGAAAATTTTGCTTCAAATCTATGCGAAATAAAAGATTTCTCTTCAAATTGATGCGACACAAACGATTTAGTTTCAAATTCATGCGGAACATACGATTTAGCTACAAATCCATGCGAAATAGAAGATTTAGCTTCCAATCCATGCGAATCAAAAGATTAAGATTCAATTCCACGCAAAACACACGATATAGTTTCAAATTCATGCGAAACATACGATTTAGCTTCAAATCCATGCGAAACACATGATTTAGCTTAAAATCCATGCGAAGTACATGATGTAGCTTCAAATGCATACCAAACAAACGATTTAACTTCAAATTGATACGAAACACGTGATTTAGATTCAAATTTGAACGAAACACATGTATGTCAAAACGACCCCGGTTGCAATTAACTCTTTGAACGCTGCATTTATATACTTTTGAAAGACGGCTGGCGAATTACATAACCCAAACGGAACCTTTAAAAATTCATAATGACCGGTGGGAGTTACGGGGGCGGTATATTTTCTGCTATTCTCATTAATGGGAACATAAAAAGATCCATTTCTGAGATCCAACGTACTAAATACTTTCGCGCCTTCTAATAAATCCTATTGATCCTCTATCAAAGGTAGGGGATATCTATCTTTTACCATTTTTTTTATTAAGCTGTGTGTAGCCAATACAAATTCTAGTTGTGCCATCCTTCTTCTTTACTAGTACAATTGGACTTGCGTAATCTGAACAAGACTCTCGAATTATTTCATCTTTCAACCATGACGTTATTTGTTTATCAACTTCAGATTTATCCCCGGGAGACAATCTTCGCGGTCTCTCGTACACTGGGATCTCGTCTTGCAGTATCAAGCTCATTTTAATCCCTACTTCTTTCGTTTTAGATGGTTTATAACTTGCAACACAATCTTCTATAAGTTTTCTATGTTCAGGAACCGCAATGTGTGATAAATTTACATTGTCAACTATAGCCTCGACATTGACATTAAATATTTCCGGCAAATCTATTTTTTTAATAAAAATTTCTCCTCCTTTCGTATTTAGTTCTACGGAATCTAAAAATTCTGTACCGATTATTAAACTATGGGACGACAAGGTATTGGGTAGAACGTGTATATTTATTCGATATGTTATCTGATCTATTGCAATAGTTGTTGAAAATTCACCTAATGTGTGGTTGCTCTCTGCTCCGACACCACAATATTGCAAAATCTTATTATTCAATCTAGGAGCACCAATTTTAACATAATAATCCGCTCGCACCAAATTCAGTTCGCTTCCAGAATCTATTAACGCTGTCAACTTACAATTTCCAACTTGCACCTCTTTAACTCGCTTCTTTCTCGACGCTTCAGACACACTTGTGTCCTCTTTCTTTCGTCGGGCAGTTTGCAGCCGTATGGTATCGGTTTCCACACAAAAAACATCGCCGTAATTCTTGCCGTGCCACTTGCTGTGATTCACCTTGTGACGATGTTCCATGGACGGTCGTCTTCTTCTTCTCCTCAGGTCGCCTGTTTTTCGTTCTTGATTTTTCCTTCATGTCTTCGTAAATTTCGAATGTTTCTTTCAACTCACGTATATTTCTAGCACCGTACAATATCGTTTTGTTTGTTTCGAAATCCTGAACTCCGTCAATAATATACTTAATAACTGTTGAGACTTCCATGTCTGCTTGCTTCGCAATCTCCAACATTTGATAAATGTATTCTTGATACGACTCGTTCGATCTTTTAATATTACGTGACAACTCTTTATGTATCTCGTACGTATCTGCAGTTTTACCAAATTCGGACTCCAATGCTCGCTTCATCTCGACCCATTTGCGACAACATTTTTCACAGTCGACGAACAATCTCGCCGATGCACGCAATAACCGCTTCGCATAAACAACATTTTGTACTTCACTCCATTCACATAGCTCTAGCAAACTCTTCGCTAAATATACGCATGGACTCCTCAACATCCCTGAATGTTAACGCCTGCATCCGTCGCACGCATCGTCTCACATCGCTTCCTTCTTCTTCGTCTTCACTGCCATCAATATCATCTTCCTCTTCGGCATGTTCGATTTGCAACATTATGGCTGCTTTAAGCCGATCTTGTAGTTGCTTTTTATTTCCCGACGTCCTCAGCTTGCTACTCTTCAATTCTTCCTTTAAACCGGTTAACTTCATTGTTAGAATTTCCTCTAATTTGTCAGCAGATAGGCTTGCTTGTGATACTTCGACAACGGTATCGTTTCCTTCAGACATCTTAAAAGGCTTTTCAATGCACAACACAACAACTAAAGTTCAACTCTCAACTCCTACAGTCACAATATCATTGTTATCATTCAACGCTACCTTTTCCTCAAATCCCGGCTGAGCCCTCAAAATTATGTAGAAATTGTCTAATATTTAAACAATATAGAATCTGTATCGATTAGGAAAGGACTAAACGTGGTGAAGACAGAAAATATCGCGTACCGTACCTTCAACTAGGATTACAACTACTTCACTTAATTTTACAACTTGCAACACTCCTCACTCGACGACTCTCGTACACTCTCTGTCCACTCCAAACACGCTCCTCCGACACAATGCCTGCCTTTTCTAAAAACGTGCCAATCGCATCCGCCGGCTCTCCGTCGCCAAGGGATTTTTTTCATCTGACCCGGCCTTCACCAAAGTTTCTCTTCTATTGCCTACCATAAATACAAAGACTTAAAACTACGGTCTCCTATGCCTAACACTCCTCCTCGTCCTAAACGTACCCACTAAATTACGATACTACAATAGTATAGAATTGTATAAAATAGTACAGAATTCGTTAAAAATCATTAAAATATCTTACAGTATATATCATCATTTACCCGCCGGAGCGGGAGGCGGTCGAGTGCTTCGAGCTCCAGGCCCGGGGATTAGCGCTCGCCAGATGGCATGCGGAGCTTTGCTCCCATGCCTCCGAGCGCGTCCCCGGGGCTCTCCTGCCGCACTTCACCTCGTGGCGGGAGAGGCGGTTTGGCAGGCTCTCCTACCGTGCGGCGCAGGTATTCACCGGGCATGGCTGCTTCGGTGTCTACCTGTGTCGCATCGGTCGGGAAGCGACGACGGTGTGCCACCACTGTGGCGCGGAGGAGGACTCGGCGCAGGTGTGCCCCGCCTTTTCAGTGCTGCGCCGAGTCCTAAGTAGGGAAGTTGGTCGCGACCTCGCTCTCTCCAGGTTAGTTGGGGCCATGCTGGAGAGCCCGACAAAATGGGCGGCAGCCATAGCCTTCTGCGAACAGGTAATGTTGCAGAAGGAGGCTGCCGAGCGGGGTCGCCGCGAGCGGGGGGTGCGGCGTGTGCGCCCACGCCTAGAGCCCCCCCCCCCCGAGCAGCTGATAATAGGCGGGCGGCGGGTGTACCAGATCATGCTGGTTTAATTACCCGCCGCCCGCCAACCGAGGATGTCCTATCAGGAGTGGGGGCGACGACAACTTGTCGTCGCCCCCGACGGCCGCCGGTGCGGCCGTCGTGACGAGGCGGTGTGGGGTGCGGTCCCCCGCACCGCCGAATCAAGATGATTTATGGGGGGAGGATTAATCTCCCCCCGGGACGCGGCCGGCCACCGCCGTTCCATCCTGGTGGTCGGCCAGGCGAGGGGGAGCCGCGGTTGTGTTCTTTGAGAGTTCCCGTGGCTCCCCCGCTACTCGCCAGCGCCCTAGGCCGCCGTGGGGGTTTTAGCGGGTCGAACCCCGCACTACCCCCGCCCCGCCCTTCGGGCGGGACGGGGGTGTCTGACCAGCAGATTTCCCCCACGTTAAACAAAAAAAAAAAGTATTATAAACATGAATAAATACCAATTCAAGCTACGAGATCTTTTATTACTGAGGACAATAGTAACACTATTGCAGATATGGACAAATATCGATTGAAAATAGAA